>NC_049984.1:12987230-13131394 GCF_000003815.2 Branchiostoma floridae
GGCAACTATGGCATGCAGCAAGACTCACTCTAGCTTTATATTTAGTCGCTTTGACATATTTGTATGCAAACAGTTCGGTCGCTTGGTATCGCATTTATCTGAGTTCTTGAAGTTCTTCAAATATTTTGGATAAGCAGAGAACCCTCTTGACACCCACACACACACACACGGAGACACGCAGGTATGCACCTTCTACACACAAAGAGAGAGAAAGAGACATACACATTCATATGCACAAACACACGCGAGCATACACACACATGCGCACGCACTGTCACATTTATTCACAAACACACATAGGCACACACACACACGCGTGCACATACACACATATGAACACACAATACACAGAACTTTGTGTAATATATATAAAATACAGAAGAACCACAACCTTTCGTGCAATAACTACTTGATGTACAGCGGAATCACAGTCTTTCCAAGCTGCTACCTTCACCTTGAACACTCTCCGCACAGGTAATACTCATCGTTGGTGTGTTACCACTTTCCCTAATCCGCAATTACAAACGAGCAAATTGCATCCCGTTAGCCAACCAACGCCACGTGAATGGCATAAACTTAAGTGCCATCCAGGTCGCATGTGTCATGGCGGTATATTTCCTGCTTCCTAAGAGTCAAGATGATCGGGTGTTAAAATGTAGTCTGACACTGGATGAATATACAACATTCATAACGCTACTAAATCTCATTTTTCCGGTCTAGCAAAGGGAGCATGAAGTACACACGAATACATCGATGAGGGTTAGACATCCAGGTGATAAGATACGCCAGTTACTCAAGCAACTGGATATGATTTTGGAAACGGTCAGACGTTTCAGTAGCTTCCACTACCTTTCGTGTCACCGACAGTATCAGTTGCTTGAGTGCCGACTGGTACACATAACTCGATTATGTTATTGAAATGGCGGATATCCATGTACCCACCTGTACCATTCGGGCTGTGCGAAGCCTCTGGGGCGGCCGCTCTGGACGGGATTCTTGGTGGGAGACCGTACCGGCGGGGGCCGATGTGACGACCGCCTGGGGAGCGACTGACGACTGGCGATCAGCTCCCCGATCCCCGGTATTGCCTGATGTGTGAGATTCATGACAGACCGTGGCTTTCAGGTCACCGTTTACTACAGCACTACAGGCTGATTACTTCCATGGTGCTGTGGAAAGAAAGGAAATAAAACAAACGAATCGGTTGGGGCCAAAGTTCGTGTGCAGGTAGCGCCGTAAACACGCCCTACCTCAAACATTGCAAAGTAAATCTTTAACCAGGAGCCTAGTGTAAATTTAGCCCGCACGCCCGTTTCTATAGATGGTGGGGAATAAAGGTGCGCGGAGCATAGGGAGCAATTCTGCGCAGACGACACTTGACTTGTGATCACCGCTTAACGTCTGCGCGACAAATACATGTGTATCCGTATTCTATCCTGATTTACGATATCACCACCTAATTTCAAGTCCAGCATATCCAGTTATAGTCCTGAACTGCGCGCGAGAGTCAAGGAAGGTTATCTCGAAAAATGTAAATTGGACTTGGCGCCATTCTGACTATGCTGTAACTCGATTTCTGACGTGGAATGAGAATGAGATAGCATCGCCCCTTCTCCACTACACGCAGTCGTTACGCTGCCAGTAACTCAACCGTCACGAAATAGATCGTTTTGAGAGATAGTCCTAACGTCAAAAGAAGTTTGGAAACATTTTTGTCTCGAGCTCGTTCAACGGTTTGACGTAGAATCTCGGGCTACCCCGAGGCCATTTGGCACATATACAGTCATGACGCCATGGTTCGCCGTAGCGCCGGCCTAACTCACATTGAAAACACCAGGTGTTTAGAGCACGTCTAATGTAGCGCTGTTAGCGACATGTACGTAGTTGACGCCATAGTCAGCAGAAAACAACTACCCCGTTTTCCCGACGTATGGATGCTTGTGGCCCCTTTCACCATATTAGATACCTCTCTACCATCAAGTAATGCCAGGATATTTCCAGGAAAAACCTTTTGAAACCAAGCAATTTACCCGCCAGACATAGACTCCAGCTAACTAATGACCCTGGTCAACCTGTCTGGTCACAAAGATATGAGGCAAATACCTGAAGAAGAAAAAAAACATATTGCTTCCGTTAATGATAACGTGGACTGATAAAATCCCTTGTCGTCTTTAACATCTCTATCATGCTTTCTATTAGTATCAGATCTCCACTGATTACGTGAAAATACCGCGTACTAAGTGACTGGATATGTGTGCTAATAAATAGTCATTTGTGCTAAACATTAGACAGTTTGGGTGCGCCCCCCTCCCTTCCCGACATTTTTACGACCCCATAGTGCAATCACATACCTGTTGCGTGTTGTTACCACCCAGATACTATATACATGTTGCAGCATGTCAATCGACGCCGTTGCGAGTGACACTTGTGGGCGGCGTGAGATCCATCTCCACCCGTCAAAGACATTCTTGTTGATGGCGAGGCGGCGGAGGATGATAAGGGTTCGCCGGGCCAATTGAAACGACAGTTGCTAGGCAACCGAACGGAGGATGTTGCGGAGAGGGAGGAAACGTTGGCGCGCGTCGCCGTGGCAACAGGAGTACTGACGACAGCGACATTCACAGGCTCCGGGTTATTGTGCCGATTGAAGTCGCTAATGAGACAACTGGTATGCTGGGGCACAGGGATAGGTGGCTGCGGTTCAGTCTCCAATGCGGGCGCTGGGAGAGTGTTATCCTACCCTGTAGATTCCCAATGGCTGTTGTCTTTTGCGTTACCGTGCGTTTTTTTACTACATTTTTTTTCTTATTGTGGGCCAAATGAGACAAAATGGTAGTGAAAAAAATTAAATTAAAGAGAAAACGGTAAAGAAAGGAAGCAAACTATTGAAAATCAGAAACAGCAGGGGACTTTGTTGGAATATCACGTTCAAAATTTGTGTTGCTCGACATTTGTTAGAAACTGAATCGATTCAAACGGACCACCTCGTACTTGAAGCTTGAAGAACAGGACATTTACACCATGTAGCTGTTTCCGTCCTATTGGTCAGCCCCACCAAAAATCTGTCAAGCAGGAAATAAGAAATACGAGATCCTATACCTCAGTAGAGTTTCTGCAAATTTGTCAATGTCATAGCCCCAGCCATCACAGTTGATAACTTGATAGTGACCTTTCCCTTCCTTTCTTTCCTTAATCATCACAGCTTAAAGCCTCAGTAAATGCTGCAGTTCTTGAAAATACCACCAGGGGTTCAAAATCACCAAGTTTCTTTGGGACCTCAATAACTACTTACATATAAAAATTCAAACAAATCCACCAAAAAGATCTTGAGTTATAGGTGCGCAAAAAACATACACAACCAAAAAAAATACCATACATCGTTCCTCAGGTAATAATCTATGTACACTACCTACTAGTAGTGCATTGAGTTTGAGTTTGAGTTTATTTAGATCCACAATTAACCTTATAAGAGACTATTCTTCCTGTGGTCTGCACATTCATATTTACACAGAATATCTAAAAACATAATGACGATAACCCCTAGTCATACCAACGCAACATAAAAGTAACATAAAACTTCATAATACTTGAATTTCACACACTTCATAGGGTTGGAACACCACTGTCCAAAAAAGGTATTGGATACAATCGTTGGCTAGTTTTCAAATTGAAGTCGAGCAGAATCGCTACCAGAAGCGACAGCTGCTGATTGCCCCTCAACAGCCCGGTAACAAGGTGCGAACGGGCCACTTCACAACACACTTCTCTTCGTACTGCCGGTAGTCAAGTGATCCTCGAAATAAACCAAGTGGTGAATAGCCTCATTTGCCGCCAACTTGCATATGGCAAAAGAAATTGCCGTATTTCAACCAGATTGCATTTACATGGTAATAGTCCAGCACCATAGCTAGAAAAAAATGACCATTTGTGCATATTTGTCCAAAAGCACAGAATGTGGCACACGTGTAGTTGTAACATAGTCTACATAAATAAAGACGGATTGCTGTGCTAGAAGACCTGGACTTTGCCGACGACCTGGCACTTCTCTCACACAACCACAAACAGATGCAGGATAAAACAGTCCATCTGGATGCAACATCACTGAGTACAGGGCTCAAGATCAGTAGAAAGAAGACAGAACTCATGAAAATCAACACTACAAACAGTACACCAGTCACAATTGGAGGTGAAGAAGTGAAGGAGACAGAGTCCTTTGTATACCTGGGAAGTGTGGTAGACCACCACGGGGGCACGGATAAGGATGTTACAGCCAGGATAGGGAAAGCGAGAGCAGCTTTCATCATGCTGAAGAACGTCTGGGCCTCCAGGGTGATACGGGTAGCCACCAAACTCCGCATCTTCAACTCCAACGTTAAGTCAGTACTGCTCTATGGATCGGAGACCTGGAGAACAACAAAAGCAACGCAGCACAGGATACAAACCTTCATTAACACTTGTCTGAGAAGGATCTTTAAAATCAAGTGGTCAGACAGGATCAGCAACCTGGAGCTGTGGGACAGAGCAGGACAAGAACCATTGGTCAGTCAGATACTCAAGAGGAAGTGGTCCTGGATAGGGCACACTCTCCGGAAGCCAACATCCAGCATTACACACCAGGCTCTGACTTGGAACCCTCAGGGCAAGCGGAAGAGGGGGAGGCCCAGGAATAGCTGGAGGAGAGATACGGAGGAAGAGATGAAAAGTATCTGCAACAGCTGGCAGGATCTGAGGAAGAAAGCCCAGAGGAGGGTACAATGGAGGACCATCATCGGTGGCCTATGTTCTGACCGGAACAAAGGGCCCAAGTAAGTAAGTAAGCTGTGTTTGCATCCTCTATGCAGACACCAAAATGAGAAGGGTTTTCAAATATAATGTGCCTTCTTCTGATGTACTTAAAAATAACGACTCATGATCATTTGATTGAATTTTAGCCATGATTTCTACGAAACTGATGTGATGCAGTCAAAATTAGCCCATGTTAACTGAAGTGTTGACGCATAACAATAGCAAGAATATCTCATACCTCCGTCAAATGTTTTTTGTGAATGTCTTAATGCCATAGCCATACCCTATGTTAGATATCTTCCCTTTCCCTTCTTCCCAATCCCAGCTATGTCCTTCGGGAGTGCTTCCCATAAGGAATAATTCGTCAACTTTCTGGAAAGAGGTGTCGATCTGCTATGCTGCAGTATATATATATATATATATATATATATATATATACATTAACAAGAAGATTGAGGCCCTAACATCGACATATTGGGACCGCAGCTACCGACCGTACGGTACCAAAATCTATTCAAAACCGTCAAAATCTTCGGTTACAGAACACACACACACAACCGAAAACTATACCGTCGTCGGAGGTGAACCGGCTTCCCGGAGGTGAGAATTGTCCATCTCAGTGAAAGACTTTGAAGACTGACTGAGTTTTCTCCGTGCGGCTGTGATGACGTCGTCTCTGGTATTTTCTGGGGCAAAAACCTTTGCCTGACGCACACAACCATTCATAGCCATAGGCGTGCATTTAATAGTAAGATGACCCCAAAGCTACCGCGGTGAACGGCCACAGTGGTCAGCGGGGAGACTGAGTGACGCAAATCAAACAAGAAATCTGAGATCTCATGCTAAAGCTATTTGAAGCTTTTTAATGACATAGCCCACGTCTTCTCGTGCATTATAACAGTTGATACCTAACAAGTCCCAAGCCACCTGGAGTCAACGTCCTAAATTGAGGTCATTGGCCTCGCCGAGCACTGAGACCAGCTGCATATGGACTACTTTCAGTGTCAGTCTGCAATGCCTTAAACTACATGCATATTTAGGACTTTAATGGTTACCCACATACCAAAATTCATACAAATCCATCTGATAGCGAAGGCGTTGTCTAGAGTTATAGCACACATACATGCACACTTCCTAAAACAGATTTGGCCATTTGTCGGTACAGTGTCAGCAGTAATGAATAGTCAACCGTCCAGAAATAACGTGTTGTACAACACGGTCACCAGATGGTGGTTATAGGGTAGGGACGACCTTATGTGACCCGAAGTTACCGTTGATGGTATGCCGAAATGGCCCAAGGGTTATCATAAGTGGTGGCTGGAGAGAGATTCTTGTATCGAAAAACGTTGAGTAGGGATGCCTATCATAGCAGTACCGAGACCTCTACCAATAGTCGCTCTCCAAGTAGAGGTTGGAGACTGAGATAGCTAACAACCCTCAGGAGGTAGAGGTCCTCGGTAGCCTAACGAAAAGTCCCTAGTCGCATTATACGCTCTGAAGAGAATATCACTTTAAAATTGAAGACCCAAATGATGATATAGATGAATGACCAAAAACAGTGATTTTGTTTTAATATTTTGATCAGTCGCATTCTACAATATGCTGTTTTAAGAGAGACAATCTCCGGTAGCCAAACACACACCACGCCATATTCACTCCTCTGGCAGTTTTTCATACTATCTTATGCTACCGTAGGATCTGCTTGGAGATTATCCAAAGCGACAAATTGTCACATTAGCGACTGAATAAACTGCAACAAAATGCTCAGCTTACATGTTCTTAAGAAGTACTACCATTGTATCTTACGGAAGTCACATTGCCACAAATGACCGAGAAGAAACGAGTGTGGTGGTGTCCTGTACCTTATTACATTTTCCACAACATTTTCATAGCAATGACACGTTGAGCGACATATCTATCATCTCTATCTAAATTCACTCGCACAGAAAAACTACATTAATCTGAAGAATCGCTTTGTTTATTATCGACAACCAAACAATGCATATCACATTATTCGGTGTTCTGTTCCCCTGACGTGTGTTGTTGTTGTCGTTGTTTGCTGTTCAGGTTGCTCATGTATATGGTCAAACAACCGTGTTGGTACAGGGGCTCGGGTAAAGTACCCACAATCCTCCACGTGTCAGTTTTTGGCTCGTAACACTCGATGGTGTCGTGCGGCTCCGCGGACAGTCGGTGCGACACCCCGCCCGTCACGTATATTCTGTCGTCAAGAACCGCAGCTCCGCAGAGCAGGCGCTGTTCGACCATTTCCCCTGTTTGGAAGAACTTCTGACTGGCGGGGTCGAACACCGTGACGCTCCGCGACAGTTCCCCGCCGATGATGTAGATGAGCCCGCCCAACACCACAGCTGACGCGCCCGTCTCGCAGGTAGGCGGGGTCTGCATGAGGGTCCACTGGCCGGTGTCGGTGTCGTAGCACTGTGCGAAACCCACTGTTTCATCCTCAAGAAACCCTCCAAAGACGTATATCTTTCCCTGGAAGGCGACCACTGCCGGGCTCGTGACGGCCTTCAGCATTGGAGCCACGATATCCCAGGTGTTGGCGGCAGGGTTGTACCGTTCCACCTGACTCAGGATAGAGATGTCATCGAACCCACCCAGGACGTAGACGTGCCCGTTCACGGCGACCGAGCCGTGCCCGCACCTGCCTTGGTGGAGTGGAGCGAGCTTACTCCACTCGCTAACCCCTGCGTCGTACCGCCACACGTCTTTCAACTTCTCCCTCTGGCTTGCTTGAGACAACCGCACGGGGGCGCCTCCAGTCAGATAAATGTAGTTTCCGATGGTTGCAACGCTCGACAAGTCACGTGGTTCCATGGGTAACGGTTCAGGCTGTAGCCATGCCTGTGTCCGGTTGTCGTAGTATGACATAGTTGTGCAAGAGCCAGTCTGGTTCTTCCCGCCCAACACCAACAGGACCTTCTGCGCCACACAACGTCTTGGCGTCACACGAGGGTCACTCACGACTCCATGTTCTTGAAGTAAGTGTTGTAAGTTTTTTGCCTCATCCAACAGCTCAAGACACCTTGAGGAGTTTTTGACGATTTCCTTTCCCTCTATTTCTTCAAGAAGATACTTCGCGTCAATCAACGGAAGGCGGACGGCCTCCAAAACGCCAGAAATGTACTGTGATCGCTCCTCGCTCTTGTAACGCAGCCATTTCATGCCAGCCTCAAACACATGTTCTTCTTTGGTTGCTTCCAGCTCGTCGTGAGACAGGTACTCGACGAGACCATCTTTTGTCAACTCCACGAATTCATCATTCTCAATGACGTCATTAAACTTTGACAACGCAAAATCGAGAGCCTTCTTCCGGAGATCCTCACAATAGTGCGTGTCCGCGAACTGGAATATCCCAATGCAGTTGTAAGGGTGCAGCTGCATCTCCAGGAATTCGCAGCAAGCGTCTTTAATGGCGGGAATCTGGAATCTGTCGGAGACGTCCAGCACGTCCTGTACGTTCTCTCGCGTGATGGTGATTTTGGAGGTGTAAGCGTAGTCTGTTACCAGCTTCAACATGTCCGGATTGATGTCTTTCAATTGGATCTCTTTCGCACGGCTCTCCATCAGGTCGCCGGCAAACATGGCGCGGAAGTACGGGCTGCACGAGGCCAGGACGACCCGGTGACAGGAGAACGCCTGTTCTCCCGCGCACAGGGTGACGTCAGTGAGCTCCCCGCGCCTGCGCAGTTCGTTCATGGCGACGAGCAGGTCACCGGAGTGGGACGGCTGTTCGAACTCGTACACGTGCTGCTGGACATCCCCCTGCAGCTCGGCATCGGGAGGCTCCTCACCGAACTCTATACACACCTGGACATGGTCAGCCATGGCGAGCTGGTTTCCAGTCTCCTGAAGAAATTTTTATCTGCAAGACACGGAAAACATGGCATCAACACTTTATAAGTAACGTTTGCTGTTACAAGTTCATTACATTTTGATCTGCAAACCTAACGGCAAACACACTGACCAAAACAATGCCTCTCTGTGAATGGCAAGTCTGACCTTTTCGGTCATCTTCCCAGTCACTTCCTGCCACTCCACTGACAAAGTCAGAGGTATTCTACACCGTACACTGTCAATAAATTGTTGAGTGTGTAACATCAGTAATCAGATGTAGACTTTTGATTAAGGATCATTAAGGTGCATAAAACTTCAACCGGAATTTGAGCTCGAAATACTGTTTGCAGTAGAATGTTACCTTTGCATCAATTCTCTAAACACAATGGCAGAACTAAGCCAGAGATGATTGAATGTTTTTCTGTTAGCCTCGCAGCCGTACATGATTAACAGTTAACTGATCTGAAGCGCCACACAAGGAAGTAGAAGCGTTCGCTAATTTCGACCACATTTCATTCTGTCTAGATTTTGGCTATATTCCTGCATACAGTCATTTGCCAACCCCACTAGTAAGTGTTTGAAATATCGCCGTTAAACTTTGCCCGTCCTTGGAGACATGCGTGACTGTCGTGCTCCAAGTGATGGCTTCTGGTCAACCTTGTCAGTCAGGTGCACTAATGTGACGTTATCTTGCCCCAGGGACTTAACCCAATGGGGACGGGCGGGCCCAACAACGCCAAGCTCATGTCTGATGAAACACCATGAATCATTATATGGGTGTGTGTTGTTCCGAACTGGTAGAACCGTATATAACACAGTTATGGGGGAATAAGCATATAACCATTGATTGGCACAATGTTAAGTACATAAAGGCTTTAAAAAAACAGTGCCATTTTTGTTATAGTCATTGGCATCCAGTCTAGTATGGGTGGCGACCTAAATATTTCATGATCATGGTTTTTACGAGGTAAAGAAAGCATGCTACAGGGGCATTATGTTAGGAGATGTATACATACAATCTATGTAAAATACTGTACTGATGCAGATGCAAAGCTAAATTTTTAGGTAGATTCTAAGAATATCGGTATAAATCGTTCAAATTTATGTAAAACTGTTTATAGCGTATTGAAAGAAAGGCCGTCTCTTACCGTCTTAGTCACAAACAGTGTTCGTCTCTGCGTACCTCCGGACTAACTACCGTGTAATGTTTGTCTGTAAACCGTTTGTTGAACAGCCAGCAGCGTCACAACAGTGTCTTTTTATGAATGGAACCACGGTATTTATCATTTATTATGCATGAAGCCTGAACCTTTAAGCCTCATCAAAAATTTAGGGTGATGGTACCTCGGCCAAATACGGGAAATTGGTAGACACCCCACTCCCCTCAAATGCATTCCTACAATTGTACTTTAACGTCGCTTTCGCACATTTTTAGTGGCCCACATAAATCCCCTTTACCTTTACCTTGACCCCCCTTGGTCAAGGTTCCAACTGCTCATGCACGGCAAAATGCAGTGTGGGTAATAGGTCAAAGGTGAAGGCCCCAAACTTGTAAACAGTTCTTGCCTAGACCATGCTTCATACATGTTCAGATGTGGTTTATGTGCCAGGGGCCTTGACCTTTGAAGAATTACCCACAATTCATTTCGTCGTGCATGCGCAGTTATAACCATCAACCCCCTTGTATGTGTAAATCCACCTATTTTCTTTAAACACTTTGTACCGTGAAAAATTGACTAAGATACGTTTTCTTTGTTCAACAAATGACCCACGTACCTACATGTATGACTATTTTGGGAAGTTCCACGTCATAACACCATAGTTATTCTGAGGTGTGACGAAAGGAATGAATAATTCATTAAAAAAATCACATACCCCAGGGAACTGTAATAATTATTTCTACTACAAAGTAATAGCAAATTCCAGACAGTTCTTGTTTCATTACCTTATTCAACCCCTTGCTGACATACATTCGACCGAATGAAGTACAAGGAATTTCCCTCAATCTAATAACGTTGACTTTTAACTCTTATATGTCGCAACCTTGCAGGGATAAGCAAGACCATATCATGCCCAGGACAAAAGATACAAAAAGGAGGCTCTACTGCAGTACCAAGGAAAGAACCTAGTAGGCCCATAACTGACCTTGCCTTTTATCTTCTCAAGACCTACCCACATACCAAGCATCATAAAGCACCAAGTATCAGAAATTGTTAAGTTATGCTTTTCACAATCAAATGTTATGAAACACAAGCACACACAGAGACACACATGAAACAATACTGAGAGTCTATTTCCATGGAAGTGAAACGATGACGTCAGTTTTTGAACTAGGTAATGGCGTTGCTGTGGGAGGTTTAGTGGTTGCTGTGCAATTAAATTTTAGTGCTCGCCACACGCAGTCGTCATGCGTCTATATATAAACGTATCAGCTCTCATTCTGTACAACATAAATTTAGATGGTGAGGATGGGCAATTGAATTTATCAGCAGGTGAAGGTGAAGTTAGTAAGTGTAGCTAAAGACTGCCTCTTCGCACGAAACGTCACTCAAATAAAGGTTACACTTCTTCTTCTCAAACTTGAAGAGGAACAGACGACAAGCTTGTCCAGAAGAAGAAATCGGCACACTTGTCAGTAAGATGGAATGTGGCCGAAGTCTAGAGGTGACCGGTGGTTGTTGTAAATAACTTTAAAAGAAATTATCAGTAACGTTATATAATTTCACGAACTGTTACAAAGGGCATGACGAGTGTTGTCACCGACTTGATGGAAGACAGTGGTTGGGCCAAGGTGTTCATCTGTTGCCCATTTGTAGGGCGAGAAAGGTTCGGTTTCAATGTCACGGTCTACGTCATGAGTGATAGCAATTAGTAGGTTCGAGATTTCAATAGCGCGTGTGCAGCAAGATGCATTGTGTGTTGCGTCAAACGTGAAGGCCTCTCATTGTTGTGAGTCTAGGAAGATTAGCTCCTTTTGGGGCTAAAGGACATAATAGACTCACCCTAACTTGTAAACAGTTCTTGACTAGACATTATATGATACATGTCCTTAGTAATACGTGTTTTGTCTATGTCTCAACGGCCTTCAACTTGAATACATTATCCATATCGCATTTCCCGGTGCATGTGTAGCTGGAACCAACTTCTTATCTGGAGGAATATGTCCTGAAGCCTTGAGTGAATTGTAGAAATAAGGAAATCAGCGTGAATTGTATTAGAAAAGAGTATTGACCAAATACACACTAGCTATCATGATGTATTATTCAACCCACGTTGTCGGAGAAGAATATGTACAAAGGGAGGTATACCTCCTGGCTTGTGTGTGACATTTCCAATACAAATGCGATGTTAACCCCACATTATCCGTTTCAAATACAGCTGAATACAGAGGAGGTTTTCTGAATCGTTGGCGTGTCTAATGGGGAGAATGTCAAAGGTTATGTTGGGTGTGGGGCCACAAACCTGAACTACAGAAGCTCTTCACGTGGGGAGGGGGGCCCCACCGAGAGAATGTTGTCTACAATGAGCTACAATGAGGTGTATTGAACTGGTTTGTAAATAAGGGGGAGAGGGCTACACAATTCCTAATTCTAGATGACATGTAAAGAAAATATGCCTAAGTATCTTGCTGACCATGCTACGTGAATGTTGTTTCAGGTACGTTTAAAATGGTCTATGAAAAATAAGAACTGCGTCCAAATGATGAAATACTCGATAATGCTGACCATACACCTTGTCCATGATCCACTGCTATTTTGATCTTAAAAGTAGGATTTAGTACACCTCTATCGTATCCTTACATGCATATCACGTGCCATGCAGACCAACTGTGAATAGAAAAACGTAACCTACCAAATGTGACTTCCAATGTAGCTCGTCCTGTTCTTTGTCTCAATCTGACTGTGACCGTGTCACGAGCTCTCCGTACGATCAACTGGACGGTTGTGATGATTGATCTAGCCTCTGTTTATCATTATCATCATGAATTCTTACACACCTAGATCTTGTAATATTTGTTTACACGTCAGTCATCTTCGTAGTGATGTGACCCAGATGACGTCATGAGGGCGTGTCCAGGTAATGTCAGGCCTTTGTAAAAGATAATCGCTCCGTCCATATATGGATCCGAGGCAACAAAGGTGATTACAATCCACCACTGTCACAAATGTACATGCAGTGTTATGCCTGTTCTACTGGCAGGAAATATCAAAAAAGTTTTTTTATAATCTTTCATGGCTCAACCATATCTTAACATGATTGTTTACTAAGTTTTTGGACAGGTATTGTCCGCCTGGTTCTGTAGTTTCGCACCCTTATACCCCCCTCGCGATTCGATCGGAAGACTAGTTTACGAGCTCTAAATGACATTTTCGTGAGTAAGACGTCCGGTGTTCTCACGATCATCTTGAGATTTTTAGGGATCGCCGGCAATTTTCAGGAGTCTTACGACGGTCGCGGTGCAGCGAAACATGTTCTTAACATAAGCGACAAGTCGCAGGAGATCTCCGAGATCGCAGAGCTCGTTACCGAGTCGCAGATCGTGCGTGCAAATCGTGCATACCTCGCAAGGGTATCGGTCAATAGTCTTGCGTCAATCCAACGATTGAAGACCGATAGGCGAGCACAGACATAGTTATTAATCATCGAACGCAAATCGGATGGCGAACGCCCGTTAGTCGGGCGACAGTCGGGCGACGTTCACCCGACTTCCGATTGTTTACAAATATTGAATTTCTGGGAATGTGAGGGTAATTCTAACATTGTGGCCCCTGTGGCAGTATGTAGGCTGGCTTTGTGACACACTTTCCTTTCTTGTGTCGTTTCTATTATGCCCGCGCATTCCATTCATTGGTTAAAAAGATTCCGACAGCAAAATAAACAACATTTATTGATCTCTTGCCTTTTTTGAGGAACGTTTTGTATTCCCTTGTCCGCGTGCAAGAGGTCATGGGAGGTTCATTATCATAGATTTATTCACCGCCGATCGCACGAGGCTCGCTTATATGTGAGGGGAACAGGTTTTGGGCGAAAAATACGCAAGACCATCTTAAGATCTTAAAATCAGCCGACCTTCCTGCGATCGCGAAGTACGTCCGAAGATCGTATATAATGTGAGGCGGGTATTAGTAGAGCTACTACAGATTGACTATTAGCCTGTAGAGGGCGCTGTTAGTATGTCTAGATTCATATCATACAGCGTTTGAAGAAATGACGCACGTGTGTATTAAGGTGATCATAATAAGTGACAGGTAGACGTGATCATATTTTTATTTATTTATTCATTTGGCTGGCATTAAAGGCAGTCAAGGCTGTAGAAGTGATCGTAAGTACACTTTGTATTCCACTCAGAGATCTGTTGCCCCACGAATTTTGTACCCCACGAGGAAGTAAAGCCCTCATCTCCCACCCGAACTCTTCCTGCCTTTTCTTTCTATGCCAGCAGGGCCCCCCACACACATTCTAACCTTTAACTTTATTGTTACAAAGCAAACAAACTTTTTGTCTAAAAATGGTCACGGAAAGAAACAACTGCCGATTCTATCAGCATGGTGAGCCAACTAAATGTGTTCCAGCAGTTTCTCCCGAGTCTCTTGCCAAATTCCTGCGCCCCCGGACGAGGCACAGGTAGAAAGAGCGAGACGTACGGACGTGACAACAGTTCCGGTGAAGAGGTCGGGCGTTATCTGACGCTAAACATGCACCAAATGCCCTGGAAGCACCGCAAAGGCCGTCGTAAAAGTCGTTGACTTACTTTCATGCACAATAATTTATCGTATAACCCTCCCAAAATAGAGTGCAACGTCTGTTGATATCTTAAGATCAGAGTAGAGTGTGATCTTTTACGATTTGAATGTAAAGATTCTAAGTTTAAGTTTTAGTAGGAGACATCTGGTTGTCTGATGCCTGACTACGTGCTGCCTGGCTGTTCTAGCAAGCGTCTTTGTCTGGGTAATGCTCCTTGAGTGTAACGATAATAAGCAGAGACGGATTGACACAGAATTGTTCAGCTGCCAGTGCACGGGGCTTGTGAGACCTTGACTTAATCAACATTTGTGTCAACGTATGTATGTGAGTGCGTGCGTGCGTGCGTGCGTGCATACGTGCGTGCGTGTGTGTGTGCGTGCGTGTGTGTGTGTGCGTGCGTGTGTGTGTCTGTGTGTATGTCTACCTGTCTGTGTTTTACTAAAAAAAAATCAAAAATGTTTAACCAATATCGTCTGGAACAACTTTTTTTCTAAACTCATATTCTTTTGCTTGACAAAAACAGACTGAAGCTTCCATTGTACGAGCCAAGTGACACATCGGGTCATGAGAAAGGCGGTGCGTCCTTGTGGAAATATAGGATAACGGCTCTTGATTTACCATTGTTATTACTGTTTCACATGAATTGGATAGTTTTGAAAATAGGGCAAAGATCTAGACAATGGTTCTTCCATGTGTTGGGAATTAGGACCATCTGGATTCGGGAGGATCGGGTATTTAGCACGCATACACTAGCACGCAAACTTGAGTAGAAACTGTCACTCACAGTTAATCATATCTTAATGGTTTTGGAACGTAGCCTATATCATACCGTGCCTTTAGATAAGACTATCGAGTTAGCGTTTTATCACCATACTGGAACAATTAGATACAGAGAACCACTGGCATATCAACACCACAAATCCTTTATCACCGGTTGCTTACATCAAATAATACTTTGAACATGTAATGAATCTTGCCAATTTCAAGCTTTTCTTAATCTTCAAGTTGATTTTATTGGATTATAAAAGTTTCAAGATAAAGTGGTTTGCGCGGTTGCTTGACCCCCACGGCGTAAGAATGAGAGTGCACGTGGAAGTATGCTGTTCTCACATGCCGTACCTAAAAGCTAAATGCCTCCCCCCCCCCCCCCCGAGCTAAATCAACCCGGTAGAAGCTTAAGCCTGGATGCCAGGACCCACAAAGGCCAGATCCTCGGCTCCAGGGGAAAGGTGCTCAAGACTCGGAGGGGCTGTGGTAAAATTTTCCCTAAAGCCTATGAGCTGGCTTGTGTGGCGCTTGGATACAGCCTGGCTTCCAGGCTGGTAGATTCTAGAGATCAACAGGAAACGCTTGAACTTGTGTCATGATGGGAAGAAGGGAATAGCAAGATCTGACTTGTAGTACAGTCTCTAGACAATTGCTTTTAATGGCTTCCTAGTGACATGAAAGGCTGAATCTACTTATCCTGTTTTGAAGCGATCATTTTGTACAGGGAGAGCGGATGCGCCAGACTTCCTTGCCAGGCGTCGAGTCCAAGTGTCAATCGGACCTTTCCAAATAGCTTTAATGATGTAGCTCTGTGCACACGGTAACCGAGGGAGATGCGACATACATTGTATAGCACACATACAGTGCCAGAGTGGGCCGTAACAGACCATTGGAAAAGCTTTGATTTCAATATGGCAGTATGAAACGTGTTACAAACTGGTGTTACTGAAGTTTTTTAATGGAACAGACCGGATTTACGTGCACGTACAAGGACGCACGACCCTTCAGCGTACGTCACAGCAGCTACATGCACACCTTATCAAATTCTCATCGCATACCTGTACCAGCTTGTGTTTTTCAACATGTTTTTTTTCTCTCTTATCTTTTTTGTCAACTTTGCTGAATTTCTTTCTTATCTTCATCGCTACCCACAGAGAGTTCAATTAACCTAGTCAGGGGAGCACACATATCAGCCTTCGTCTTTGCCTGATTACGGTCAGATAAATAAGCTGTTGGCATGACTTGGCAGTGTTCCCCGCTGTGGTTTATTAGCTTATATGTATTAACCTTGGACTTGGCCGGCCAGCGAGAATCAGCTCCCATGGACGTGATGTGCTGTCTAAATATTGTATATCAACACACAATCTGTTGGCCAAGACTGTTGGCGTAGGGAAATTAAAGCTGTGTTACCCGTTTGGCCCGGCTTGCAAAAGCTACCTTTTTACATTGCTAAGCTGTATTTCTTGGGGCAACTTGACAGAAATATAAAAGAAAAAAATAGTAACCAGGATACCAGACCCCAATCCGATCTATCGATAGATATTTTGGAGATCGGATTGGGGTCTGGTATCCAGGCTAGCTCAATGGTTGCTGTGGTAAAGAAACGATCCTCACCTCTCTGTGTGTCTCAACTGAACTGAACTCCTACCCTCTGGTCTGACTTCTGTTTATTTCTTAACAATCAGACCAGATCATGACAGGACCTTAATCATGTTACAAGCCGAATCAGTGATCTTCCCTTTGTTCTCCCTTCAAAGTTTCCTATCTTAGGGCGTTTGCTCAGCAAATTACAGGATATCTGTGGATTTCTAAGAAAGGTCAATGTGGTCAACATGCGCTCTGTTTCATACGGAATGCCTGCCATGTACATACCACCACTAGATCAAATATTAAGCAAATGTTACTTCATTTTGTCCAATATTTGGCTGAATATATACAGTGCTGATTTGCCGCTTTTTCTACAGCCTGGCCGCCATACAATTTCTGGGGCTAACATCGGCCAGCTACTCGGCTCTATTGTCATCATACCCACACGGATTTTACCGCATGGCCCCCTGAGTTAGACGCTGAGTTATCATGACATCCAGGTAAGAGGAGCGAGCCGTTAAATTTCCCGACTACTACTATATCTCCGCGACTCAACCTCTGCTTGGAGAATAACGTTTTCTACTATTTCTATCAATTTCATGACAGTACTCCTTACTGTATACCCCTCTCAACGTACGACAGACGGAATGGCCCGGTGTTGTCTACCGGTGAATGACCTGCTCAACTCATTGTGAACTTTTCTAACAATAAACCATGGAGACCTGCTTACCCTGCAAAACACGAACTTCTAAATCCTTCACAACAAGTTGTTTTTGTTCCTTTCGTCTGTCATTGAGAAGGATCGTTTGGGAGGGACCGTCCGTTGGACTTGAGAGAAGAGCTATCCACAACAATAAATCATAGTGTATGATCCCACGTTCGGCAGCTTTGATACTTGTACAAAGGGAAACAAAGTAGTTCACTTCATAGAGACAATGGTGGCAAAGGTGACGCTAAAATGCGTTATGAATTGCACTTTTGGATTCTTGTCAAAGCAAACTTGACAAACGTTGTATACATGGTCCCTGATCACGTGACCTGGCACCCATGAACGGTTGCAGTTGTTATGAATGGTTGGTCCCGTATAAAAACACTGACAAATCAACATTCCCGTCATTTGCAACACAGTCCCACGGGCAGTCCAGGGGCTAGATTTTCAGGGCGCTGGACCCGATACTGGAAAGAGGACCCGTACGCGTTGTTTGTTGAGCTCAAGTTCTGTTCTCAGTCCTGAGATTTCAGAGAGACGACAAAATGCGGGACTTCACAATCCAAGTAGTCCTGCTTATGGCCGCTCTGACTGGTACAAACCAAGGTGGGTAGTTGATATTATCGTACAAGATTGTTGAAGACTCAAGTTAAGTCGCAAGCTACCTGCCTTGTGCTCTACAAGCTTTTAACTGTATAGCGTTCAAAGTATTTACCTTTTTATTTGCCGTTGTATACGCACATTCGTTGAGTTTACGTTTGAAAACGCGGTCACAACAGGCATGTGCTTGATAATGCGACTTTAGTTGAATAACGCCAGAATTGCAACGCGATAAAATCAATTATTCAGAACACTCTTTGAAAAATCTCCGATATCCTTGCGTTTGAATTCGACGAGGTCAAAAAACTAGAGTTGCATCATCTTAAAGTTCCTATGACGTATGATGTAATGAAACGATCAAATTTGATTTGTTTTGCTGATTGTTTCTCTTATTGATTAGCATGTGTTGTCTTATCGGAAATTACTAGTAATCAAACGGCGACTAATATAAAAAGCTTAGTACATGTTTGTCCTTTTAGATACTAGGCTTCGCGTAGCCTTCCGATCGGTGCTAATCTAACACGGGCTATAAATCTGATGCAAAGACGGATGCAAATTAATCAAAACATGTTTGTTACAAAATCTTTTCTTCAGATTCTTGTACTTTTTCCAAGAGAACGGGTTCGTTCAGTCAGCGAGCGAATTTGTCCCGGCGGCTTCCTTTCTATTTTTCTCAGATGTTAAATCAATTATGTCGGCCTGCGTTTGTAAGTACTAACGCACCTGCTCTTCTTGGGACAGAACCCAAAAGTTGTTCCATTAAATCTAACTACTTCTCGTTTCCGGAACAGCTCTCCCCTGCTAGGTATGCCAGAAGCGCTCTCACAGCTCGTATATTAAGTGTGCCGTCAAAAAAGCAGCGCTGCTTTGGCAAGACGACAGCTCATTGTTAAAGAAAAGGCCATGCCAAGATCCAGTCCCCAGGTTAATCATCTCAATCTGTTTTCGTGTTTGTGTTCAGCTGTACCCGGAGGATGCCCGCCCGGCATGCGGCATGTAGGGTTCGGGATCTGCGTGCAGCAGTGTAACGGGAACGCCGTGTGCCTGGGCCCGGGCGCCATAGCCGACAGCCCCATGGCCGACAGCCCCGCCGTCCACAGGCCCGGTACGGAGAGCCTGATCTTTCTGATCAACTTCTTTACTTTGGTTATTGCCTATTTGCACACAAAAAGTGCAGGATGAGAGAAAAAGCAGCAACAATTACAAGCTGAACCCCCTCTTTCTGACAAGAATAACAAATTAATCATAATGCTAATAAGATAATTACGGAATTAATTAACAGACACAAATAATGATACAACTTCACCCGATTAGACAGATCCACCAAAACCAAAAATTACAATCTACGTAAAACAGTGACAGTGACAAGACACCATGGGCTAATGCATCTAGCCTTGTAAAGCCTTTGAATACTCAAAGTTACATTTTTTAACATTTTGTGGAAAAAAAATTCCCAAAAAGATCACAATGTTACACAACCGATCATAATGGTCCCAGCGGAGGTCTTCAACCCTCCTTGAAAATAGATAAGATTTACTCCAAACATCTTGAGATATTTTGAACTAATCTTGAGATGTTTGACTTAATCTTGAGACGTTTCAAACAATCTTGAGATGCTTTCAAAAAATCTTAAGATAGTCCTAAAAGTTCTCAAGATATACTTTAAAAGGATGTTTATCTTTTATCTAAATAGCACTACTATGTGGCCTCCTCCGGTCAATATTGACCAAATGTAAAACCCTAATAGCACAACAATGGAACAAAATATAGTACTCTCTACTCTTTAGTGCTTTGCCTCGACAAACTAAGGAGGCTTTTGATAAATCACCATTGCTCAAACTAAGATGATCAAATGTACAAAACGTCCATTATAGACTTGGTGTTTTTATTCTCCGTGATTCCTCAATACTTGAACACTCAAGCGATGTGTAGTCGTTAAAAGTGAACTAAACTCTACCCTGGAGCTCAGACCCGAAGCGCCAGACGAGAACTCCTTCTGCAGAGAAGCTACATGTCAGGCCACCCAATCTCAAAGCAGATCCTACGGTAGTATAAGATAGTTTCAACCTTCGGTTGCCAATGAACACGCCTAGGTCGGCTGCACTCCTTTGCCAGGTTTTGATACTATCTTATGCTACCGTAGGATCTGCTTGGAGATTAAGGCTAGCAAAGTTGGCAGCTCATGTCTAATAATTTGTTGCACGGGGTGGGCGGACCGGTGGCAATATTTCACTGATGACATGTTGGCCCTCGAGTTCTAAAGCCCGGAGCCGAAGAGCTGGTCCTGGAAACAGTCGGACATACCGCCTCGTTATTGTCGACATGAACGTCTTAAGTGTCCACTCAGGTCTCAGTCTGTCGAAACAGGGGGCTACCTTAAGATCTTAACTTCCAGTCACGTTTTACTGCGAACCGTTGTAATTTTCTTTCATTCATTGGTTTGGTCATACCCTGTAGCTGTGACAAAAACGAAGACACTATACATGGAATTGAGGTTTTGACATAGACAGAATAACGATCAATAACAACATTCTAAGCCCAGTCCTATACATACGTATATTGATGCTATTACATATTATAAAACTCTAAACGTTTGATATGGTTTCTATCGATAGAACCGAGTCCATGTCCGCCGGGTGTCAGCCATGTGTCCTGCATGGCAGACCCGTGTGAGGTGGCCCGCTGCCCCGCCCATCCAGACGCACAGTGTAGGGCAAACTACTGTGGAGGCTGTAACGCCGAGTTTTACGACAACCACGGCAGCAGAGTAGACTGCGACGAAGGTGAGACTTGCTCACTTGGAATACATGACATGCCATGGGGTCGGGGTGAAGGCGGGGGTCTAGCTATTCGTAGACAGTACCAGACACAATGAGCTTTCGATCTGATTAAGCTCCTTGATGTAATGGTATTGTAGAAATTTTCATTCTGTTATTTGTCACATAAACGTATAGAAATGCGTAATTCCATATGATGATTCTGTATGTGAGATCTTGATTCATGTATAGAAGCGTAATTTCCAAGATTCGCAAGCGGCCCTAATGAAATTTACGTCAATCAAGAATCAAAACCCCTTCCCCGTCCTCCACACAAACACACACAGGCCAAACGTCGTGCATGGGCAGCATTGTCACTTGACTGAAGTGGCAATGTTTGGTCACCATGACAGAACAACATTGCCACTTCAGTCAGGTGCCTATGCTGCCCAGCAAACACGACTTTCACGTCTACAGGAAATTGCTAAACCAGACCCAGTCTTTGGCTGCTCATCCTAGCAGCAGTTATCCTGATGAACTGTGGCATTCCCGAGAAACAAACACGGATCGGCAGCACTAAGCAGCCTTGCCCTGCTAAACTTCTAACCCTTTCTATAATCAAGTCCCTGCCAGTCCTCTCAACTCCTGCCAACATCGTTAGACTTTAAACTGTATGCAGAGGGACTGTTTGAACTTTGGTGCCCAAGTTCTGAGTCGAGCGGTCGCCATGGCATCCTTTCCGCTCAACATCCACACAAGGGTCGTCGGGCAAAGAAGGTATTTAAATCAGGCACGTGCCGGGGTACGGCACTGACTGGCATGAAAGCATTTCAGAACACGAACCAGTCATTTGATGGTAAGGCGGCTTGTAATACCAGCAAGTAGAATTTGGGTAACCGGTCGGAAGCCATCAGGACACGCCGACAACGTAAAACAGAAACTAAAGGATGTACACTGAATGAAGCTTGCTGTGGAAGCTATGGCTAAGTCAGCACCATTTAGAGTTTACTACTCTTTTTCTTGACATTTTCAGTCCCTTCTCAGTGCCCATCTGGAGTCGAAGTGTTCCACTGTTTCGCTAACCCATGTGACGTCACCAGTTGCCCCGCCCACCCCGAGGCTACGTGTCAGGCTAACTACTGCGGCGGCTGTAACGCCGACTTTGTGGACGAGGATGGGAACCAAGTTGACTGTAACGAAACTGGTAAGAACAGCCGTTTCTTGAGAACTGACATATCTGGAGCTACTATCTTCTTTGGAAAAAATTATACTCTTTTCTGTTGGTAACTCGGTTGTCCCGTCGTCTTAGCCCATATATTTATGAAAGATTGTCGACACAGACCGTTGCTCATCGGAATATATATGTACGCATTCACGTGACTTGTCTTATAGTGACGGAATATATCTTCTTTGTCTCAAAATCTCTTCCCCTCAATATTTAAAGTTCATTCACGTCGTCTTTATTCCCTGCACTTTATGTCTGAAGTAGCTAGTTTTCATACACAGACTGTCGACTAACGAGGGGCGTGCAATAAGTAATGGTCCTGACCCACTTCCAGTTGTCTGATCTAAATGAAATTTTGTATGTGTAATAATTCATATCTCTATGGGTTATGTTGCAAAAGACAGCTCTGAACTAATTGTGGTTTCTGATTTACTGGTGTTTGAACTTAGTCAGGTGCGAAATGGACCAGGTGTGAAATGGAACCAGTTGAGTGTCGCGCAGTGATCCGGTTTTTGTATTTGAAAGGACGCACACCAAAGAAGACTTTTGATGAAATAAATGAAACTTATGGTGATGATGCCCCATCATATGACCTTGTAAAACGCTGGCATCCTGAATTCAAACGTGGCTGGAAGTCTGTGGAAACAGCTCCCAGACCTGGTCGTCCCTCTTGTGCCATTGATGAGGCATCAGTTGGAGGACCAACCTGGGGTGTCCTACAAAATCGGTGTCCAGAGCTGCATCAAACGATGGGAGAAATGCATAACTCTGGGTGATTCCTATGAAGAGAAAGACTAATAACTGTGCCAAGTTTCATTAATCTCCTGCTATGGGAAATGGGTCAGGACCATTACTAATTGCACGCCCCTCGTAGATCCATATCGACAACTTTAATATGCCATTATATTGTAGATCCCATGTGCCCACCTGGAGTTCCCGTGTTCCACTGCTTCGCTAACCCATGTGACGTCACCAGTTGTCCCGCCCACCCTGAGGCCACGTGTCAGGCCAACTTCTGCGGCGGCTGTAACGCCGAGTTCTTCGATGAAGACGGCAACGAAGTTGCCTGTGACGAAACTGGTAAGAACACTGTTTCATCTTAACTAGACATATCTTCATTGTACAAATATGTATTTTCTGTTATATGGTTTTCCTGTAAACCCGTGGAAATGCAGGTCATCAGGAAAATAGGGTCGATTGTAATGACGGACATTACCTTTCTGCCAAAGTTGAGTATTGGTAAAAGTTTTCACCGAAGAGGAATAAACATTATCAAAGATACTCCTGGCAAGCTGCGATATTCTCTCAAACACCTGCTTGACACCGATGACCATCAATTACGTGTATGTACTTTATAAAGGACATAAAAGTGTTGGTATTAAAACAACGTTGATTTTAAAATGTTTTGGATAAAACCTTGCCATTTACATAAACTTTTTAATTATCAAGTAATTTCGCCTTTAGTTTGCGTGACCAATGTGAAGTTCTCGGCTCATTGGCACACCGAATCAGTGTGTGGTCTCATCACTGTACGGACATACTTCAGATAATTGATTAGCCGGGAGGCCGATAGGGCTTCACTCCACTGTTAAGCATGTCAGCATCAAACCCGCGCCCTCTTGGTTCTGAGCCAAACGCTTGGTTCTGAGCCAAATAGTTACACCACATGATGTCATTTTGACTATAAGTGTGACCAGGCAAGGACGCTGTATAAGTTGTAACAGGATCTAACAGTGGGCTTCAAGCGCCACCAAACTTGGCGTAACGGTTTAGAGCGTTTGGTTTTTGATCTGGCGGACCGGGTTCGTCGCGGGTTCGAATCCCGGGAACCAGAAGACGTCTTATACAACGCCCTTGGTCCAGGACAGAACAAAGTTCACCATCAGCTGTACATATATCATTTCATTGATATTTTTTGCTTTAGTCTGCGGCGAAAACAGTCACTTCGACACCTGTGGTCACGGAGAGTGCCAGCCCACATGTGAGAACCCCGCACCCATCTGTACACAAGTGTGTATCGCAGGCTGTCAGTGTGACGATGGGTTTGCACTGCATGACGGGAGGTGCATTCCCATGAGCCAGTGCGGGACGGACATCCAAGAGAATCCCGGTAGGTTTTATACTTACCACCATGGTTTCATACATTGATTGTCACGCAGTTGGAGTTTGCGCTTAATATTGTGTCATTATGCTTCTGTTTTCATTTCGAGTCATGTTTTTTTCTTCTTGATGATGTGATATGATGATGAACTGTGATGGAGGCAGAACTACAAAGTCTGACATCTATGATGTGTTTGTTGAAGTGACGACCACGCAGCCGCCCCGACCTTTTGGCTGTGAGCACGGGGGACAGTTCTATCCTCCAGGATCAACAATACAGGAGACTTCAGGCTGTATGGGAAGCGGTATACTTTGTGACGAGAGCGGTCAGATCATTTATTGGGACAACTTTGGATACGGATGTAAGTCTTTTTAACTTAACAACTTTCGTCCGTTCGTGTCTTCGTCCATGCTGTCTCAGTCACAGGGTACATTTTACAGGTAGTGTTCTGGACCTTCCCCTTATAATTTTGTTTAAACAGATTGTTGTCAGCTTGCTCCCAGGACGTACACATATGTATATTTCTAACCGTTTTTTTTTACATCCTTTGATTTCCAACATGTAAGGCTGTGAACACAATGGAGAGTACTACGAAGACGGGGCCACCATCACTGAAGACGGTGTGACCTGTGAATGTGACGGGAGCGACACAGCCGAGCCCGCTCCTATGATCTGTCTTCCAGGTGATCTGTCATCCATTGTTTTGAGGTTTTCTGCATATTTGTGGTCAGAAAAACGAAAGAACTTTTAGATGGATCGTGTCAGGGTGATGATATTTGGTGCTGGTGCATACTAAGTAGATCTCGACGAGACGAAGGTCAGTTTCAAGGTCAATTATTTCCCGTGAACACTTTCAGATCAGAAAATATTTCTAGCGTTTGTTGGCTTGTTCATTGTTCTTTTACCGACTTGTTTACAGCTCCAGCAGTGTGTACTGAGAACACAGAGCCCATGCCGGGTGAGTTTGTGAAACAGTGTGAGGAGGACGGCAGCTTCAGTACCAAACAGTGTCACGGCTCCACCGGCTTCTGCTACTGCGCACATCCACAGGACGGAACCATCTACCGCGAGACCGGCAGGAGGGGGGAGATGGAACACGACTGTCAGACCTACTGGCAGACAAAAGGTGCAACTGGCTTCAACAGTTTCTTAGGTTACAAATGCACCATTGTTTCTTGTAGTATACAGTGTACATCATGACACTGTGACAACAAATAGATAAACTCAGTATGGTTCTTACAAATAAATGTGCAGTTCTTTGCACTTCTACACACACAATCAGTGTGTGTTTTCATCATAGGACAGACAAAGGATTAGCCAAGAGTCCCAGTGTGTCAGAGGTGTGACCGTATGTCAGAGGATTGCCCTAAGACTTACAATTACGCCACAACATGCCATTTTCACTATTGGTGTGTGTAAGACAAGAACAAAGCTGTCCCTTAGCTGTATAAATAACATTACATCAATGTTTTCTGCTGTAGTGTGCGGCGAAAACAGTCACTTCGACACCTGTGGCCACGGAGAGTGCCAGCCCACATGTGAGAACCCCGCACCCATCTGTACACAAGTGTGTATCGCAGGCTGTCAGTGTGACGATGGCTTTGCACTGCATGACGGGAGGTGCATTCCCATGAGCCAGTGCGAGGGCGGCGAAGATGAATTTGGTAGGCCATTGCATATTGCACGGGCTATGATCAACACCACCATTAGAGGGATTAAACATACACATTAGCTATTTGTAACTGGTTTTAACATTTTAGAAATTAATCAAATATTCTATTATAAGCAGACACACAACAACAAAGAAGCTGTGAACAAGTTTGCTTGATTGAACCCTACAGAGAGACCAGGCACATGCCCCGCCCCCCTTAGCGAGGTCGAGTGCCAACTGCCGAGACCGTACAGAATTTGCACGGCGGACGGGGACTGTTACAGAGGAGAGAAGTGCTGTGATAACGGGTGCGGAGGGGCGCTGGAATGCAAACGTCCGATGCGAGGTAAGGTTAGAACAGTCATCATGTTACAACATTGCTTTCATATGGTAGCATCTAGCTGTGCAAACTAGCCAACATAGCCAGACAGCATGTCTCGACTTAAATTCTTCTGAGTTGCTTCTTGTGCTTTTTTTTGTCTTTTCAGAGAAGCGTTTTGTTTATACTGAAAGGTAGCGTTATGGTATGGCATGGAATGATTACTCAGAAAACGCTGCCTTAAGCCCCGGTCACAAAGCGCGTACGATTCCTTGCGATTCCTTCCGATGCGCAGGATAATCGCAGTGCGACGTAAGTCGGAAGAAAATCGGAAGCAATGGTTTAAGTATATAAAGCCGTGGTCACAAAGCGCGTAGTGGATCGTACGATGAGGTCATAAGAGCGTGCCTGCGTCAATCGCAGTGGATCATAGTAAATCGGGGAGCGTCGTATGGCGAAAAATAGAGCTGAAATGGATTTTGAACATGTTCAAAATTTCGCTATCGTCGTAAGATTTTATTTGCCCCCATAGCAGAGTTCATTACGGCAATTTTTGTCTACTGATGAGGTTATAGATTTATGATTTTTTAGCATGTTGTGATGGTTTCAGTTTTCCCTGATATTGTCGATATTGACGAAAAGGGGAAATATATCAGTCGCAACTGCCACAGTCGCAACCAGAGAACAGCGCGCCACGCACAGGTGATGCAGACAAATTGTTTGATCGCTTCATGCACGTGAGTTTATAATTAGATCAAATCTCAGCTCTCGTCGGTCTTGGGTCAGTTTACCATAATCGTAATAACCATGGGGACAACTCGAACATAAAGGCAGGCTCTATGAGTCGGAAATATATATGATATAATTCTTATCATTTGATTTTTGTATGATGGCATCTTTTTGTTGATAGCATATCATGATCATGACGATCTTCGAAAGAGCCTGACACGTAGAGCCGGCAAGCAGACCGAGATAACCATACCAGTACTCACGCTTGATTTGAACTTTTGCTTGTAATAATCTTGTTGTCATGTCTTTTTAAATTTATTTTTACAGTTAAAGATATTATAGGAAGGTATTTAACAGCTATGTCCACATTTTGTTGGTTAAAGAAGCACAAAAGCGGTCAGACGGCTATACAGAAGAGACACAAGTGAAAAATCGTGCGACGCTGGAAAAATTTTGAACACCATCCGATGCGTTGCGATGGCTTGCGATGCTTACGATTTTCTTGCGATGTACTGCGCTCATCGTACGATATGCGGAATAGTCCATCGCAAGGAATCGTACGCGCTTTGTGACCGGGGCTTTAGGGACATTCTATTGCTAACCGAAAAAAACTACTTCGTCGGCCTTAAAGATTACCAACCGTGTGACTGATCCCTAAATTTGTGAGCTCGAGAGGTCTCGAGTTCGAATCCGGCTGCCGTGTCACCGATCTTGTGCCCTTGGGAAAGGCTACCTATAATTCTAGTTATGGCGGGCATGTTGTATTTCAAGGGATCATCCGGGGTCATGGTACATATTATGCAGTATTTTACCTTAGAGGGGTGAAATACACGGCTTTCCTCACTTTATTCGGGTGAAAATGAGTACATAGCTTCGGCTAGGGCCATCCCTCGGATAGGACGTTAAATGGAGGTCCCGTGTCAGGGAGAGCCATACCCCAGGTACGTTAAAGAACCCCCACACGTGCGATGGTGCGGTGTGCGTTGGTGCAAATCATTTTGTCGGGAGTTGGTGATTCACTTCAAATCACCCTGATGGAGGCCTGGCGAACCTGCCCCGTATCAGCCATACGGTGATTAACATCATTCACCCGGACGGGAGACCTGGCGCATCCCCGTCTTGAATTAGCCAGCGAAAGGGTATGTCGACCCGAAGAAGGGCCTTCACACTGAAATCGAATTAGCAGGAATCAAGCAGAACCAGTCGGAATGAAGTGTTTGCAAAATTCGTGCCACATCCGGGGCCATTCCGCGTGGGACTTCCAAATGGACCTTATAGGGAGGAATGAGCCAAAATGCCGTCAGAATGAAAAGTCTTTTCTATTCCTGGGAATTCGTCGTGTATTCTAGAAATTCTCACTGCATTCGAGATATTCTTTTGGCCACATTTGGGCAGGATTCAAAGTGGCTTGCCGTTTCGGTTCTCCATCGAATGTCTAGAATACACTACGAATTGAGAGGAATTGCCAGGAATAGAAAAAAATCATTCTGACGGCATTCCAGCTCATTCGTGCTCTCGTGTGAAAGGGGCTTAAGGGGCGGTATAACCCCGTCGTGTGTTAGCACGTCGACCGACGATGATGATGATCCCTAAAAGTGTTCTAAAACGACGTCTTGTGTTTTCCCAGGCCCTATGAGACCTAAACCTGGCACCTGCCCTGCACCAGAACGAGACACAGCCTGTAGGAGGGGGGACCGGAGCGAGTGTGATGGAGACTCCGACTGTCCTCGGCGACAGAAGTGCTGCTCGGACGGGTGTGTCAGGATTTGCCAAAATCCAGCACCGACAAGAGGTAAGGTTCCTTCCAATATCATAGACAACTGATAACAAATTCTTTATCCACATCCAGGGACTGACGACGTTCAGGGGCTGCCTGTCACCTTCGTCTGGGTACTTGTGACTGGTTCTCCTTCGCACTGTTGGTGCTGCAGTTTGAAAAGAGTCTATATACCCCCCCATAACGGTTCATCACAGGAGTGGATTATTTTGTTTTTCAGTTATCTGCCAATCCAATAGAAGTATTCAACGATCATAGCCCTACGGGTTCCAGTGCCCCTCCGCACCCGTTGTAACAGACTTCTCTCCTCTGTAACAGTCCATGTCCACCGTGAAAAACCTTCCCAAACCTTACCCACGTTTGGAAACATCAAAGACAGGTGCATTTTTTTATAGTTTATCTTTCCGTTTCTAGATCTTGAGACGAAATGCCAAGAACAGCTCCAAAACACAGAGCTGATGCCGGGTGAGTTTGTGAAACAGTGTGAGGAGGACGGCAGCTTCAGTACCAAACAGTGTCACGGCTCCACCGGCTTCTGCTACTGCGCACATCCACAGGACGGAACCATCTACCGTGAGACCGGCAGGAGGGGAGAGATGGAACACGACTGTGAGGCCTACTGGCAAACAAAAGGCAAGGCCACATACAGTCAATGAATGAATGAAAAAAAATACCTCAATTAAGAAAGTATTACTTTTCTGATGTTTGTTTTGGTCGTCTTTTGACCTTTATATATCTTTAGGTTCATTTGTTTTACAGTGTTGGATAGGACACACATTGTGTGCACACAGCTTGACCATTGACTCTTTACGTCCTGATGTCTATACCCACCCCTCAGCTCCAGCAGTGTGTACTGAGAACACAGAGCCCATGCCGGGTGAGTTTGTGAAACAGTGTGAGGAGGACGGAAGCTTCAGTACCAAACAGTGTCACGGCTCCACCGGCTTCTGCTACTGCGCACATCCACAGGACGGAACCATTTACCGCGAGACCGGCAGGAGGGGGGAGATGGAACACGACTGTCAGACCTACTGGCAGACAAAAGGCAAGACCACGTACAGCCAATTCATCAATGAATGGAAATTGATACCTCAATGACATAAACATTACTTTTCTGGCGTGTTTTGGTGTCGTCCGTTGTTCTTTATGTATCTTTAAGTTCATTAGCTTTACAGTGTTAGATCATGGTCGTTATATAACTTCCTTGGTTAGATGTGGCACAAATTACACAAAGTTTGACCATTGACTCTTTACGTCCTGATGTCTATACCCATCTCTCAGCTCCAGCAGTGTGTACTGAGAACACAGAGCCCATGCCGGGTGAGTTTGTGAAACAGTGTGAGGAGGACGGCAGCTTCAGTACCAAACAGTGTCACGGCTCCACCGGCTTCTGCTACTGCGCACATCCACAGGACGGAACCATCTACCGTGAGACCGGCCGGAGGGGGGAGATGGAACACGACTGTCAGAACTACTGGCAGACAAAAGGCAAGGCCACAATAATATTGAGCACACTCAAGCAGCCATTTGGCTACCAAGAATTCTAGTTATGGCGGCCATGTTGTATTTCAAGGGATCATCCGGGGTCATGGCACATATTATGCAGTATTTCACCTTAGAGGGGTGAAATGCACCCCGAAGATGGCATACTTATGTCCGAAATGCAGCCTATATAGTAGAATGCCCAACTGCAGCCTCATTCTGGTGCTATGACCCTGGATGGCCCCGGGAAATCCAACATGGCCTCCATAACTGAAAACTGCTTTTCTAGGGTTTGTTGGCTTGTTCGTAGTTCTTTTCATATCTATTGACCGACTAGTCACAGCTCCAGTGTGTACTGAGAACACAGATCCCATGCCGTTCGTTATATATCTTTTACGTGATTTGTTTACAGTGTTAGATATTACACATACAGCGTGCACACAGCTTGACACTTGACGCTTGACGATTAAAAATTTAAAACGTCCCAATGTCTATACCCACCCCTCAGCTCCAGCAGTGTGTACTGAGAACACAGAGCCCATGCCGGGTGAGTTTGTGAAACAGTGTGAGGAGGACGGCAGCTTCAGTACCAAACAGTGTCACGGCTCCACCGGCTTCTGCTACTGCGCACATCCACAGGACGGAACCATCTACCGTGAGACCGGCAGGAGGGGAGAGATGGAACACGACTGTCAGAACTACTGGCAGACAAAAGGCAAGGGCACAATAATCTTGAGCACACTCAAGCAGCCATTTGGCTACCAAGAATTCTAGTTATGGCGGCCATGTTGGATTTCAAGGGATCATCCGGGGGGTCATGACACATATCATGCAGTATTTCACCTTAGAGGGGTGAAATGCACCCCGAAAATGGCATACTTATGTCTGCAATGCAGCCTATATAGTAGAATCCCCAACTGCAGCCTCATTCTGGTGCCATGACCCTGGATGACCCCGGGAAATCCAACATGACCTCCATAACTGAAAATTGCTTTTCTAGGGTTTGTTGGCTTGTTCGTAGTTCTTTTTATATCTATTGACCCACTAGTTACAGCTCCAGTATGTACTGAGAACACAGATCTCATGCCATTCTTCTATACATATATCTTATGCGTGATTTGTTTACAGTGTTAGATATTACATATACTGCGTGCACACAGCTTCACGCTTTACCATTAAACCTTTAAAACGTCCCGATGTCTATATCCACCTCTCAGCTCCTGCAGTGTGTGCTGAGAACACAGAGCCCATGCCGGGTGAGTTTGTGAAACAGTGTGAGGAGGACGGCAGCTTCAGTACCAAACAGTGTCACGGCTTCACCGGCTTCTGCTACTGCGCACATCCACAGGACGGAACCATCTACCGTGAGACCGGCAGGAGGGGGGAGATGGAACACGACTGTGAGGCCTACTGGCAAACAAAAGGTACAACAGACTGATGACATTTAAGCAACTTTCAACAGTTTCTTTGGTTACAAAATGCATCATCTTTTTTTCTACACTGTGTGCATCACTACACTCTGGCAACAGATAAGTCTACGTGTTTAATGGTGACCAATGTGCAGTTCTTAGCACACCGGCACACCAAATCAGTGTGTGCTTCCATCATAAAACACACTCAGTCAGACAAAGGATCAGCCGGAGGCCAAGTGTGTCGGAGGCATGTCAGAGGATCGCTCTCACTTACAATTACTCCACACTATGCCATTTTAACCAAGACAAGTGTAAGACAAGAACAAGACCTTGAGTGGCCTTCAGGTCTTGTTACGTGGTGACCATTAAGTAAAAAAAAAAAAAAAAGATGAAAATATATAAATAAATAAAAAAGACTCACCCTTATTGAGCTGTTCATATAACATTATATCGATGTTTTCCGCTTAGTGTGCGGTGAAAACAGTCACTTCGACACCTGTGGTCACGGAGAGTGCCAGCCCACATGTGAGAACCCCGCACCCATCTGTACACAAGTGTGCATCGCAGGCTGTCAGTGTGACGATGGCTTTGCACTGCATGACGGGAGGTGCATTCACATGAGCCAGTGCGAGGGAGGCGGCGATGACTTTGGCCTTGGTAAGTCATGGTCGCATAATACAGTATTTATGGGAGACCCCCGTGGTCAACAGTAGTTCGGGCACAAAATAGTGCGTCGCAGTTCTTGAAAGTGCCATTGCAAATTTTTTGTGCATGCAGTCAGTGAGTCGGAAACTGTAGTGAATACTACTGTAGACAAATACGTCAATTTTTCAGGCTGTATGACCGCATCAAGGTTTGTGTTACTAAAAAAACTTTCAACTCAGACAAATCCTTGCAGACGACGTACGCTGCTCGACCAGTCCATGCAAGCATGCAAGGTGGTGAAATTCTTTTCTTTTCCGTTCTTGGTAGATCCTCCCATGTGCCCACCTGGAGTTCACGTGTTCAACTGTTTCGCTAACCCATGTGACGTCGCCAGTTGCCCCGCCCACCCTGAGGCCACGTGTCAGGCCAACTACTGCGGCGGCTGTAACGCCGAGTTCTTCGACGAGGACGGGAACCAAGTTGACTGTGGCGAAACTGGTAATAACAGCGTCATCCTAACATCAGACCTACATTGCGCTACAATCTTCATTGTAAAAAAATTTTCTTTGTTGGTGGATGGATTGTAGCCTTTGGTTTGCGCGACTAATGTGCAGTCCTTGGCACATTGACACACCAAATCGGTGTGTGTTTCTATCAACGTTAGAGCACACTCCAGATGATAGATTAGCCAAGAGGTCGATTAGGCATCACTCTACTGTTAGGTGAAAGAGAATCGAACCCGTGCCCTCTTGGTTCTGAGCCAAACGCACCAGCAACGCTCTACCAACAACGCCACACGATGCCATTTTCACTTTTAGTGTGTTCATGACTAGAACAGAGTTCACCCTTAACTGTACATATAGCGGTAACATTACGTCGATGTTTTCTGCTTTAGTGTGCGGCGAAAACAGTCACTTCGACACCTGTGGTCACGGAGAGTGCCAGCCCACATGTGAGAACCCCGCACCCATCTGTACACAAGTGTGCATCGCAGGCTGTCAGTGTGACGATGGGTTTGCACTGCATGACGGGAGGTGCATTCCCATGAGCCAGTGCGAAGGCGGCCAACATGATTTTGGTAGGCCATTGCATTGCACGAGCTATGATCAAGACCAATATTAGAGGGGATTAAACATACACATTATTTATAACTGGTTTTAACATTTTAAAATTAATCAAATATTCTAAGCATAAGCAGACACACAACAACAAAGAAGCTGTGAACAAGTTTGCTTGATTGAATCCTACAGAGAGACCAGGCACATGCCCCGCCCCCCTTAGCGAGGCCGAGTGCCAACTGCCGAGACCGTTCAGAATTTGCACGGCGGACGGGGACTGTTACAGAGGAGAGAAGTGCTGTGATAACGGGTGTGGAGGGGCGCTGGAATGCAAACGTCCGATGCGAGGTAAGGTTAGAACAGTCATCATGTTACAACATTGCCTTTATAAGGTAGCATCTAGCTGTGCAAAGTAGACAAACCAGCCAGCGGGCATTGGTGGATTAACTTCTACTGAATTGCTTCATATGCTTTTTTCCTCTTTTCAAGCAAACATTTTGTTTATACTGGATGGTATTGTATTGTATGGTTATTTGGAAAATAAAGTCATGCGCAGTGTTTCTAAAAAAAGACGTCTTGTATCTAATCAGGACCTATGAGACCCAAACCTGGCACCTGCCCTGCACCAGAACGAGACACAGCCTGTAGGAGGGGGGGCCGGAGCGAGTGTGATGGAGACTCCGACTGCCCTCGACGACAGAAGTGCTGCTCGGACGGGTGTGTTAGGATTTGCCAGAACCCCGCACCGACAAGTGGTAAGGTTCTTTCCACTATCATAGATAACTTAATAACAAAGTTCTGTATCCACATGGAAGGAGTTGCGACAGTCGACGTTTCTGTGACTGTCACCTTCATCAGCGCAATAATGACTGGTTCTACTTCGCATTGTATGTAGGTGTAGCTGCTGCAGTGGGAAGCGCATGCAGCACCAAATGTGACTAAGTCTACATCCGCCCTCAACACAGTTCATCAATGGAGTAGATTTGTTATTCAGTCCTTTGCCAACCCGATAGAATTATTCACTGATCATAGCAGTAGCTAATTGCCATATAAAGTTTGACTCTTTCAATTTCTCCACACTACACCGTTTTGACCATAATTGTGTGTAATGCAAGCTCACTCTAGCTGTATACATAACATTACATCGATGATTTCCGTTTAGTGTGCAGCGAAAACAGTCATTTCGACACCTGTGGCCACGGAGAGTGCCAGCCCACATGTGAGAACCCCGCACCCATCTGTACGCAAGTGTGTATCGCAGGCTGTCAGTGTGACGATGGGTTTGCACTGCATGACGGGAGGTGCATTCCCATGAGCCAGTGCGAGGGCGGCGAAGATGATTTTGGTAGGCCATTGCATTTCACGCTGTTTAGTACCGTAGCGGTGGACCCCAAATTGGTTGAATTTTGGAGTGGATTTAAAACAGGCTGTCTCTGGATCAAATCACCAAGTGATGTTACGAATTAGTAGTGTATAAAAAATCTCTGAAATTAAGAATGCAATTGGGGAATTTCTCACGGGGAATTTCTCACGGGTATATCTTTACATCCGTTCTTCTGTAAGCTGTTGTCTTCATCATAAGAAAAAATAAGATAAAATTATTATGTACCATGCGTACACTTATACCTAACGTTAGAGGTACACATATTCCATTTCGTTTGGAGCAGATGATTTATATATTACAAACAGTAGATGTTTCAACACGTATGCCTGGCAAGTCCTTGTGAACATCATTAAGTGACCATTGTGAAGTACATTTGTACACTCGTGTTTCGCTCCTTCAGCGTTCCCTGAGAGACCAGGCACATGTCCCGCCCCCAGCCTGAGCGATGCCGACTGTTCGGGACTGAGGCTGCACAGGGTCTGCTCAATGGATGCAGAATGCCAAATAGGAGAGAAGTGTTGTGACATCGGCTGTGGACAGGAATGTGTCCGTGTGAGGGGGAGGAGGCCTGTTCCGGACCGACGTAAGTTTTCATTGGTTTCAACTAGACGAAGACCGAAATCGCCAAAAGCAGTTACGTATACTCAAGCAGATGGACATGATTTTGGAAACCGTCAGACGTTTCAGGTGGGAACCACTTTCTTTCTTCAATGGCACTGAAGAAGCTGGCTGAAGGTCAGCTTGAGTAATTGCTTTATTACCTGGATGTCTAACCTTTGTCGACGATACCAAAATCATACTGCAAAATGTAGGTATTTCAACAGATCATACTTGTACGCTTGCCTGCCGTAGTTGCAACAGAAGATGACAGCACAGAGAAATTATATAAATAAAGTTGTAAGGTCATGTTCTTTGATTCGCTCCTTCAGCGTTCCCTGAGAGACCAGGCACATGTCCCACTCCCAGCCTGATCATGGGCGATGCCGACTGTTCGGGACCGAGGCGGTACAGGGTCTGTACCATGGATGTGGACTGTCGCAGGGGAGAGAAGTGCTGTGAGAATGGTTGCGGAGTCAAGGAATGCATACGGCTGAACCGCAGTAAGCTTCTAACAAATTTGCATTTTCAGCACCAAGGGCGTCTCCCAGCCGCACGTATTGATGACTATAGGCCTGCCGCGCGGTGTGTTCTAAATTGGATTCATACCGGGATGAATGGTTGTTTGCTATTACAAGTCTACTGCGACTCACAACAAAGTGTCATATTAAGTTATATAACTCAACCCACAAAACTATCAATTTGATTTACAAACATATATAAGCTAATAAATGGACGGATGAATGAATAAATGATAATGGGACTGAATGAAATTTTTAACTAGCCGGCCCTTTCTCTTACTATGACCTAGAGCTCTGGTCTTTGACCAGTTGGTTAACAAGAGCGCTTGTGTTTCCCAGGACCTATGAGAGGTAAACCTGGTACCTGCCCTGCACCGTCACCGCTACTGTCGAGAGACTGCACACGAGGCAGGCGGAACCAGTGTGAGGGCGACTTTGAATGTCCATCGAGACAGAAGTGCTGTTTGGATGGGTGTGTTAAGGTCTGCCAAAATCCCACACCAAGAATAGGTGAGCTTCCTTCCAGTGACGGTGTTGAAAATGGTCTTGCATTTCAACCAGATTTATGATATAGGCTTATCGTCCAAATAACAAGACCAGGTAAATGTGTGATGGAGTCAAACGAAGTCACATTGAATAGAACTGTTCATGACATAAAGCATACTGCAAAAGTTGCTGAGCGCATTGCGAACGTTACGATGCGCGTGACTGTGAAGATTCGACGAAGCCATCTCCCTTTTAATCTACATTTTGTTTGTACTTTTCTAGGACCAGGAAGGCGGCGCCCGGTCTTGGCTGGAAGGACAGATTCGGTGATAACTCCAGAGCCTGACACCAATGGAGTGGCGGCCGCCTTCAGGGAGCACGGCATCGTGCCTGATGTGATTGACACGGCACCTACCGTCGCTGCGGAGGTCACCTATAACGTTACAGACGACGGAGTCAATAGTACTAGTATTGTTGACTTTGGGAACGAGCTAACACCAACACTAGTTAAGTCCCCGCCCCTGGTGACTTGGCCCGTGGACGATGGCGCCCTGTACACACTTATCATGACTGACCCTGACGCGCCCAGTCGGGCCAAGCCCAGGTTCCGAGAATTTCACCATTGGCTGGTGGGAAATATCCCTGGGAACGAGATCCAGAATGGAGAAACTCTGTCCCAGTACATCGGGTCAGCACCTCCGAAACGACGCGGCCTGCATCGGTACGTGTTCCTGGTCTACAGGCAGCCGGGAGCACTGGACTTCGACGAAAGAAGACTGGGGAATACCTCCATGGCACACAGGGGTCGGTTCCGCACCAGGGCGTTTGTCTCCAAGTACAACCTAGGTGACCCTGTGGCGGGTAACTTCTACCAGGCACAGTGGGATGACTGGGTACCCAGACTGTATGCAGCGATGAGGCAGTGATTGAGAAAATTTCGTTGCATCGTCAGTGGAGTTGTCAACTTTTCTTCTTTGCGAGGCTAACGGCTGCTTGCTCATCATTATCAAAAACTGTCTCGTCTTACCTTAGAGGATAAAAAGTGGACACGGCAGTTACTGTCTGTGAACCTATTTGAAACTAACAAGCCTGTTCACGAATCCAACTGCGCATGCTCAGGTCAAAGGTAAAGGCCCTCGACACATCAACAAAACAACCGACCGACTGGGCGTGCATACTGGACGGTCTAGAAAAGACCTTTGTACAGCTCATGCGCATTTGCATCCGTGGACGGTCTGGTTGTTGTGGTAACATGTGCTGAGCACAGTCTCTGGGTGTTGTTTGAGCCATTGTTTTACTGCCAGAAGACGATAGAATACATTGTAAATAAAATGACCAATCATCCTTTTCACAACGCACGTGTGGCAGGCATTAGAATTATCGAAGACTTTTGAATATTGCTGATCGATTGATTGATGGAATCATTGATTGATAGTCACTTTTGAAAGGAAATAAATGCTTCAAGTGTTGTTCACAATTTTTTTTCGAACTTGGGTATCGGGGTATGATATGTTAAGATTTGTATTAAAACGTGACAACTGAGCCCTAGTTAAGAAATCACACAGAAGCGCAGTTCAGTACCAAGGACAGTACCATAGGGAGAGTTGTAGTTCAGTACCAAGGACAATACCACAGGGCGAGCTGTAGTTCAGTAGTACTATTGGCAATACCACAGGGTGAGCTGAAGTTCTGTACCAATGGCAATACCACAAAATGAGCTGTAGTTCTGTACCAAGGATGATGCAGCATGGTGAGCTGTACTTCAGTACTAATAACAGTATCACAGGGTGAGGTGTAATTCAATACCAAGGTCAGTACAACATGGTGAGCTGTACGTCAGTACCAATGATAGTACAGCAAGTTGAGCTGTAGTTCAGTACTAAGAACAGTATTACAGGGTGAGGTGTTATTCAATACCAAGGGCAGTACCACGGGGTGAGCTGTAGTACAACAGCACGGTCGGTTTCGATGTGGTTCAGTACCAAGGACAGTACCACAAGGTGATCTGATGTAGTTCAGTACCAAGGACAGCACCACAGGGTGAGCTATGGTTTTGTACCAAGGATAATACAGCAACTTGAGCTGTAGTTCAGTACTAAGAACAGTATTACAGGGTGAGGTGTTATTCAATACCAAGGGCAGTACCACGGGGTGAGCTGTAGTACAACAGCACGGTCAGTTTCGATGTGGTTCAGTACCAAGGACAGTACCACAAGGTGATCTGATGTAGTTCAGTACCAAGGACAGCACCACAGGGTGAGCTATGGTTTTGTACCAAGGATAATACAACATGGTGAGCTGTGGTTCAGTACTAGGAACAGTATCACAGGGTGAACTGTAATTCAGTACCGCGGGGTGAGCGGTAGTACAACAGCACGTACAGTTTCGATGTAGTACAGTAACAAGGATAGTACATCATGTTGCGCTGTAGTTCAGTACCAAGGACAGTTCAGTACCAAGGATAGTACAACATGGTGCGCTGTAGTTCAGTACCAAGGACAGTTCAGTACCAAGGATAGTACAACATGGTGCGCTGTAATTCAGTACCAAGGACAGTTCAGTACCAAGGATAGTACAACATGGTGCGCTGTAGTTCAGTACCAAGGACAGTTCAGTACCAAGGATAGTACCACATGGTGCGCTGTAGTTCAGTACCAAGGGCAGTTCAGTACCAAGCGGGGTGAGCTGTAGTTCAGTACCAAGGACAGCACCACAGAGTGAGCTATAGTTTTGTACCAAGGATAATACAACATGGTGAGCTGTAGTTCAGTACCAAGGAAAGTAACACAGGTATACTGTTGCCAAAATGCAGACAAAATATAACAAAAAGGTACATTTGGCGCCCCCTGGTGATACAAAACTAAAATATCAACTAGAACTGGTCTCTGATTACGTTTATCAGCACCGTCGGGCTCCTCAACATTGGGGTATACTATCCATCAACAACATCACCGGCTTTCCTATAAATGAGGTTCATGGCGTAGGGTGTTATCAGCGCGTGGCTTATCTGCTTAACGAATGATCTGTATGGTTACATTGTATACACTGCATTTTTATATCTACGTATGCAATATCAGATACATAATATGCCGTTGTCACATGAATACCATATAAGAGAGTAATTTGTAGTGTTATGTACGTTTGCATCTCTTACCACCTTGAATCCTAACCATTTTCTAGCTTTTCCATCATACGAGGAAGATACATCTTTGAGATGTTTTTTCTCTCAGATTTAGGGCTTGTCTCCAGTGTTTTCTGTCCACACGACGCCATACGCTACCATATATCTGTAATGAGGATCCCCTGACAGTTAGCTCACATCACGTGGTTACGTGATGTATTTCGTGTGCGTCTCATCTCCCTAAAAGGATTGATCCGATAACGTCGACGTTACTAATTCAGTATCCTCTCACTATCAACAAAAATGTGTCCTCTAATGTTTCTTCCATCAAAAACGAAACATTTCATTAATTTCTTTGAAATATCGAGAGGAATCATTCAGATTCTCAGCCAGGGAAGCAGCATCCAAGTACTGTCTGTCCAACACGGAGAAAACGGGTGCTCCTGTGGCCTAATGGAGAAGGCGTCGGTCTCCTACGCCGGTATCCATGTTGTGGGCACCTGTACGGTGTGAACCGAAGATTGCGGGTTCAAGTCCCGCCAGGAGTACATTAATATTTTTGTCAATTTATCTTTTTGAAGCACCTGAGTTTTTCACGGGCTCGGTATCTTTGAGTGTGCCTGTTGACAGAGAACCTAAACGCCATCCGTTTTCTTTTTTCTTCCGCTAACAAAAAAATTCCAGCGGCCATTACACGTCTGTTACTTCGCCATTCCAAGCACGCAGAGATGCAGGGGCGGTGCGTCATCGGATTTCCTATTCACCATCGATCCCATCTGCGCGCTGGGACGTCTGATGTAATTAATATTCATAACGCTGGGATGGGGAAACGGTTTCTAAAGGCATTGCTGTCGTAAAAAGTAATAATTGTAATGTATTTCGTAACGTTTTAGCTGGCAATTCCAATTACAGATTGTACAGCGTAATTTTGATAACATTCTGATATGAAATCAATCTGAAATAAATGACACCAAAAAAGATTTGCTAAAATCGAACTAAAAGCCTTAAAATTTGGTAGTAGCATTTGCAATTGTTTCGTCCAAAGCACAAATGAATTGGTTGATCTGACAACAATGTAAGACTCCGTCAGGACGGCCGTTATGTTGTCATATTGAATGATTACCCGTGATAGGTAGAGCGTGATCAATAGATAGAGGTCACTGCAGCTGAGATTGTTCTCGGCTCGGCTGCCCGTTTGTATACACGCATCCCTGATTCACATAAACATGTGGATGTGACGTGTCACGTTCAGCATAGATATAGGCATCTGAACTAGCTTGTAGCTTAGTTTGTAGATTTGCTCTAGTGGTTGACTGAGTCATTCCCACATAATTATGGCTTGAAATATTCCCATTAGTTCGACCACAGCCAATGTATTCGTCGACGTCAGCAATCCCATATTAATAAATGTTTATGTGGCCCGTAAATTCTAATCAGTAATCCTACATAATAAACTGGTATCGTAATCTATGTTTGCCAGGTTCCAACAGGAAATGAACTATCGATCTCGTATTGGTATAGAGAAATACAAATCTGTTGGCGACGTTTCTAGGAGCACGTCTCCACTGCAAAAGCAGCCGATTTACTTCTCATGGTTTCTTAATGAAAAAATGTACATATCAGTATACGTATATGTGTAAGTACTGATACCATCATAGCAGACTACATATGTCTAATTATGTACATGAGCTGGATTTATTATAGCATTAAGCTGGGAAGTATCAAATGGAAGTCGCGGCTATATGTATCCAGTCCTATTTGTTGTAGTGCGCACTCATGAGATCCCCCTTAATGGGCCTCTAGTCTCCAGGTACGATATCAGAGGGCTATTTGAAGTGAAAGACGACATATCCCTACAGGGCACGATAAAGAGTTAACTCAGGAGAGGTTTAGACAGCTTGTCTGACACAAGCTGGTTTGGGCTGGATACGACAAGTGCGATTTGGAAATTTTCTAGTATTCTCGCAAGGTTAAAAAAAGGGAATGAAATGAATGGATGTACACCTGATTATCATAAACAGTGGGCGTTCTGCGCATGCGTACAAGTTCTGAAACCAAGGACAAATCGGGGTCACGAGCCCCACTCCTCCTGGTGACGTCATCACCTGCCATTCAATCTCCCTACTGCGGATTCTGATTGGAATGGCGGACGCAGCCTTCTGATTTCGGCTGCAACCCTCTGGAAAAAATCATCACTCTCCTTCTACTCCACCATTCCCTCCATCAACGACATTCCCCTCTCAACCGTGCAAGATATGGTTGTGTTAAAGGGATAACCGAGGAGGGATCTTCGAACTGCCAAACCCTCCCATTGCAGCTAGCAGGACCGGCGCTGGCCATAGGACCGTGTCATCTTCGTATCAGTTCACAAGGCGCAAGGGACTGAGCCTCTTGTTTTCCTCAAAAGAGAAGGGACTCGCACCAGCTTATCCAAGGTGGGCTCATGTACTGCTTATATATCTTACAATCTTTATTCAGATATTCGTGCACAAATGTTAGCAAATAGATGATACAATGTATTCTTTATTGGCAACGAACTCGACACGGTAATGTTATCCATGCGATGTTATTTACTACAATGGGTGTGTAGCTAACTCACCCACACTTTACTTCTCTATCTGCTTTTTCTTTTCATTCCCGCTCACAATTTCCCAACATAACTGATGGAATGGGATATTTTCAGACAGTATTCCTATCACGTCACCAAAATCAATTACCCCACCTCCACCTGAATCAGTGGCCCCTTCTCCCGGCCCGCCCTTGAGAGTCGAGTCTCTCGGTGTAAAATGAAAGCACACTCCCCTTTTTATTACTTCAGTAGAAGAAGCTGCACTGCGACCACTGAGTGACTAAAGGTTTCAAAGATAGCTCAGCGTTATAGATAAGGAGCTAATTACTTTCATTTCCTGTGTGATTTCTGTTCCTTTAAAATTATACATTTACATTTTACATCATATTCCGATTATGAAATCAAGGGTCCCACACATGCAATGTTGGTTGCTGTACAGTCGCTCAGTACAGTGCAAGCGGGCCCCAGTTCGACAACATGGAGTAGAAAATTGGACATGCGTACAATATCAGGAGGCTGAGATTGAGCAGGTTTTTCGTATGCGCCCACGACGTACGTCCGCAGTGATCGCTAACCTTTCGATTTTTCTAGCGGGCGTTTTCACAGACGTCACATGCATGATCGCCAGCGGCGCTTCAATAACACACCGTAATGCCAGCGCGCTGACGGCCTGGGCCGAGGGAGAAATGTTGTTGTTTCTGGTAACCTGGCCTGTACTAGCAAAATCCAGCCGATCCTAACCCTTTTTTGTTGGTCGACCGCTGGCAAGAGATATTTAAGTTTCTAGCTGACACCTGAGTGATGAAAACGTTGGAGACACAATTGTCAACATGTTCTTCTTATTTCTGCTGCTATGGAAATATTGCCTGTATATTGTATAGTATAATTGAGAGAACACCAATGTCGTGGTGAATTTCAGTCTTTTGCTAGATAGTATGCGTTGGCTCACTGTGGACGAGATCGAAAAAAAGGGTCCCTACCTACTGAACGCAATTTTTCAGGACGGTCATTGCAAACACAGCATCGATTTTCATAGGCCCCATCATGTGATGCTTTCCAACCTCCCAACTCATTCCTAAACCGATTTTGAGCTTGAATCTTGGACTTTTATTAAGGCTTTGAGTCCGTAGGTAAGATTGCGGCGTGTGCATCACTGCCCGACCGTGGGGAACCTCCCCTTTCCCTGGGTGAACAGGTCACAATATGGAGCCCCTGATAAGATAGGAATGAATTATGTATGGCGCAGAAGGGCTAAGTTGCACGCATGCTTATTCTAACCATTACAAACTCAATCTTGTGCCCCGTAAGGCTGTCTGTTGCAGTTTCTTTCAGATTTGTTTGGTATGATGTCATTTAGCTCCTTGTGGGGCTAAACTTCCAAGACTCAACAACAAAATGAAATATTTCATGCATATACAAATTCAGTATTCAATATATTCAGTTGCAAGACTACTATAAGATGCATGGACCTATCTGAGCTGTATACGGTATCATAGGGCGGTGTCATAGGGACCCTATTACCACCGAATAATCCACCGGGTGATCGAAATCAGCGAAGGTAAATTCTGTAAATAATATTATTCATCAATATTACTTCATACTAGACCATATCTCACTATACGCATGGTACAACCCTCGGGTAAAAAGTGGTCAGTAATGCCCGATGGGTATTTGGAAATGACGCCTTCTCATTGGTCGACGTCGACACTACATGATAAGCAATATCAGTGACCTTTTTCATCGTATGATTAACTACATCTTAAGTAGTTCAGTATGGTACAAGTGAGATGAGAGATCCTGAAAGCAGTCCGATATATTTTTATGTTTCATTCATAGAGGAAATTTCATACCCTCTTTGATATTCCTGACATGTTGATTGCCGCGTATGCAGAATGTTTATAAGCTCCTGCAGGAACATCTTGTTGGAATTGCGTCACCAAATCTTGTTTTTGTCCTCGACATAAATGATTGGCGTTCGGTATTGACATCCAGTGAGTTGTACATTTGATACAGACTTTGCAAAAAAACGTTTTTCATGGTATCAACAATTTATGGAGATTCACTCGACACAAACTTGATGAGAAGACCAACTGCTGGTCCAACCTAGCTGCGGTGATTATTCATTCATGATGAATCAGTTTTAAGGCGAATTCGACCTTCACCAAGGGCGGAGTTGGACAATTTAGGCCTAAAGGCCCGTGCAGGTTTAAGATGTAGGCCCATAACATCCCTTAGGCTCGCGCAGTTTTGAAATGTAAAACCGTAACAACCTGTACCCGTGCAGTATTATATTTATAATCTAGGTTTATATCAACACATATAGGCCCGTGCGATTCTAAACTTTAGGCCAATAAAAACTACAGGCCTGTGCAGTTTTAACACTAAGACCCATTGCAAAGCATAGGCCGGTGCAGTTTTATAGTTTCGGCCCCAAACAACGCATTGCCCAATGCACACTGAACACTATCCCAGAGAGGCCAAAGGTTAATGTCAGTAATTTAGCACGACAAACGGTGTAACATATTTTCTCTCATAGAAACATGTTGGAGAAATGCACAACAGATATCCTTCTGGATAATCCGTGTACAAAACATTTTGGATGTTTGAATACAATCAATATAGAACGTCACAAATGTACTACTGCTGTATTTTTTAGCAGTCAGAAACCGACATTTATATTAGAACCACAGGGCGTATTTCCTGCTTATATACCCACGTTTCCTCCGCATCGGACAGTCATTATATTGCAATCCATACATAGTATGGATGCAATATACTGTTTTTCCTTTGTTTCTCCTGTCAAATCTTCAAATGGGATTAATTTTTTCATTTTTTGGCCAAATGAGCTGAAATTTGGCAGGGTGGTAGAAAGAGCAAATACCCCCAGGCGTTTTTTTCACTTTCTTGATAGAGGCCTTAGAATTTATGATATTTAGGGTTTTTGGTCATTTTTAGACAAAATATGTATATTTTGGGCCCCTGTGCCCTGGTATTACAAGCTAATGACCTGAAATTTGGTACAGAGGTGCATTAGACATATGAGCACAGAAAACCATCAACACTTTCTTCATAGATCACTTCAAAAATTAGTTATTTTAGGGTTTTTGGCCATTTTTGACTAAAAATGTATATTGTTGGCTCCTATGCCCTTGTATTAAAACCAAATGACCTGAAATTTGGTACATAAGTGCGTTTGACATATGACCACAGAACCCCATCAAAGCTATGTTCATTGTTTACTCCAAAAATGAGTTATTTTAGGGTTTTTGGCCATTTTTGACTAAAAATGTATATTTTTTGCTCCTATGCCCTTGTATAGAAACCAAATGACCTGAAATTTGGTACAGAGGTGCATTGAACATATGCCCACAGGACCCCATTGACACTTTCTTCATAGATCACTTAAAAAAATAGTTATTTTGGGATTTTCAGTCATTTTTGACTAAAAATGTATATTTTGGGCTTCTATGCCCTTGTATGTAAACCAAATGACCTGAAATTTGGTACAAAGGTAAATTGGACATATGACAACAGGACCCCATCAACACTTTCTTCATAGAACACTTATAAAATGAGTTATTTTGGGATTTTTAGCCATTTTTAACTAAAAAATGTATATTTTTGGCTCCTATGCCCTTATATTGAAACCAAATGACCTAAAATTCGGCATGAAGGTGTGTAGGACAAGTGCCCACAGTACTTCATTTTCCCTTTGAGCAAACATTACTTCAAATTGTTGAATTTTGGGTTTTTTTTTTCAAGGATGAAGATGGATTGCAATATGCTGTATTTGCTCCTAAGCAAATGTCGGCCTTTCTAGTTTCCTTTTCTATTACCAGTAGTGCGCCATCTAACAAATGATATCAAATATAGATGTAGGAGGATGTCAGACGCGTGGTCGACATGTTTCCTGGTTATGGTAATACAAAGAAGTAAAGAAAAATTGAATTCATCTCCTTAAGCGCACAGATTCCTCATTAGAAGTAATCATTATGCATATTCCCGGTCCTCCTCGCCACCTGCGGTCCTTTACCATAATCCCGGCGGCCCCGCAGAAAGGGGGATCACGGGTAAAGAGGCCCACTGGGTTGGAGGTAACTCACGTTGGGCCAATATCCTTGTCTACAGTCGGAAAATCCCCTTCAGGTTTGCGATAATTTACAGTCAGCAATAACATAACGGAGATAGATAATGCATAATATATGAAATATCTAGTTAACATAAAGATCCTGTGCCCTACAAAACTGTCACAGACGAGGAACAAAACATCTTGGTGACGAAGCCAGTGTAGTGTTCAGTGTTGTAAAACCGCCTTCATATCACCATGTCTATGTCTACACGAAAAATCAGCTGCTCTTTGGTGAAAATATATCAATTTCAATCATACAACACATTCATTACTTTCGAGATAGGCAATTTACATGAAACTTACTTCCCCTTTTGGTCCAATTTACTGTTACAATTTTTATCCCTTCGGGACCAAATGGCGTCTGCTTGTCAAAACAAGCTTATGTTGTTCTTGATTGGCTGACTGTGACTGGGATGTTTTTCTGCAGTCAGGATGTCACTGGCGACATCTCCGTCTGATCAAGACTCATTTAGCTCTGTGCAAAATCAAGCTGGATTACGGCAACCCATATTGGCAAAAACATCAGGCGTTCTGTAATGGCAAATAAGTATGGCCTCCTCTTCCTTAAAAATGCCTTTTTATTCATTCTTGGCAGGTACCATTTGGTCAACACCCCCAACCCCACCCCCACCTATATTGCAAAAGATTACATAACGTAGTTCTACCGTATTTTGTGAACTACCAAATGTCTTCCGTTACGGGTATTATACAAAATCTGTAAAAAAAAACTAACATCCTCATTCAGTTCATCTGCAAGCCATGCAGCAAAAGGGAGTGACGCATCCGGCAAACTAAGCTTGAGTATTATGCTTGTAAGAGTCATAGGAGTTAAAAGATATGGATTGGGCTGGATTTTGCCATCGATAATTTCAGTACATGTCGTACATGATGAACAAAGGGGCACTGATGAAAAAGCGGGGATCGAGCAGAATGGATTAACTTCACCCTTTGACCTACAGGACCCAGAGGTCGACATTTTCACCCCGCAACAGCTTGCATCGGTGCGAGGGCAGAATGAACATGATAAACAACACGGAATCTTTTGTATCGCCCTCTTAAAGGGTACAAAAAAGGTATATCTATTCCGACTGGAAGGGGAAAAGTAGTGAGGAAATTGTATTTCCCTTTTCCTCTGATTTCTAAACTTGACGCTTATTTTTACATAATCGCTGTGGATAATTTATCACAAAATAGCCAAAAGGTTAAAAGTGAATTGCAGGTGGTTTGATATTAATGCCAAATGCCATAATTCACCAGTAGCCAAGAGCAAGTGCGGATGTTCGGGAGACATGTCAGGTACTATTCTCTATAGACATGTCAGATGTTACTCATCTTAAATGGCGTAGCACCTAATCATCATTGGTAATGATTCTTCTATATCAGCTAGATGAGTTTCACCAACAAAAAGGCTAACGGTTAGTATCTATTCTTAGCGACCATTTTTAGAAAGATTTCAATCGGACCATTTTGTTTCAATTTAAAGGAACATTCTTATAAAGAAAGGTCATTTGAAGAAACTATTTGGATATTACACTAGGAATGTTACCTTGACGTTGACTCGTGCCTGGACAAATGCTTTGCTCAATCTGTTGTTTATTCCGTGATAACCATGTTAGATGAGCCGGCCATACCTTCTAACTCCGTCTACACACCAAAGGGGGGGAGAGATATTGACCCTACATTCAGCAAATTCCGGAGCTAACCTACGAGTCGTCTTATAAGTGTCTCATTAAGTCGCACACAATGTAACAATGATGGCCACATACGTCTCAATAGCCTCCATAGATGTAACTAATGACCGGCAGCGACCATTAGTGTTGGTCTCAGTCCAGTTGGGCTTATAAAGGCGGCTACACTTTGTGTCTGGAATACTGAGCAGAAGATACGGTGCTGCGATTGGTTGGGTGAAAGGCCATCAACCCAACTCAAACATCTTAGACTTAGCATACCGACTGTTACATTGACTGTGTGAGCTGTAGATAATAGGTGTGATTTACGCCTCCGTGTATTTTACTACACATTAAACACAACAAGAGGTCAAGCAGAAAATAGTTCTTCTAAAGACTGTGCGATGTTTTGACCAGCGTTGAGCTATGATTTTAATGACACCACCCACTGCATTAGTGGATAGAATCTTATCGTTGGTACGGAATTTAGGAATCCTTTTCATAGATGATTTAGCTCAAGATGTAGATAAAATGTACAATAATCAGGAAGCTAAGACAAATGATTTGATATCATTGGCGGCTAGAACAAAGCCTTCGTTATCTAGAAACACACCCCACAGCATGCAAATGTTGTCGCGATTGGGCGGATAGCGGCTTAGAGAGCCATCCCTTCCAGACAGCATTGTCTGTAACAAGACAGCATAAATGATTTTACAGGACAAATGCAAGACTGTACGTCCCAATAATGCTCTCAGTTTGCGATCGTAGAACGTGTGTGACCAGTCCCTACGCAGTCGCATTTTCAGAACCAAGGGCGTCTCCCATCGTGCATATTGATGGCTGGACCTGCCGTGCGGTGTGTTCTAAATTGGATCCATACCGGGATGAATGGTTGTTCTGGAACAAATCCTTGACAAACATGGTTTGTCATCCTTGGCCGACCTGATTCTTTCTCAGAAAACTATCGCTTCTTTCTCAGAAAACTATCGCTTCTTTCTCAGAAAGCTATGGCTTCTTCATAGTTTTCAGGACGATCCACTTTTTCGTTGGAAATGGGTATCTTGCCACAGACCGACAAATTCAGTTGACATTTTGTTTTAAACGTTATTTTAGTTAAATCACCCCACAAAAGCGCGATTTGGGGGAAATTTGGGGCATTCTTCCCAGCTATTTGGGGGGGGGGGCAATAAAGCTCATCATTTTGACAAAAATCTTGGCATAAGATTGCCACAATTCCCAATACTAAAAAAAACACCAAAAACGCACATAGCAGACACGAACGCAAGGGGGTACTCGTCGGACGACCAATTCAGCTGCAGTACCACCTAAACGTCCACGATGAACGGGCTTGTCAGCAAGTTATACAGAAAAGGTTATACAGAGCTGTACCGATAGCGAAAACAAATCTGCAGCCCATAGCCTTTCATTGCGTCTCATTTTCCCAGACTACCTCGCCAGTCAAATCTTATTTCGAACTGTAACATTCACCCTGTCTATCACTTGGATGGCTAATGGAATTACTACCAGTATGCACCCTTTCTCATCAGTCATAGAAACAAACAAGACAAACTGAAACAAATTGAATACTCAACCAGGTAGTGACCAGAGACAGATATACTAGCCATACATATTTGTTACGATTGTTGAATCACGGACAAATCGACCCATGTAAATGCTTCTCTTATCAACCATGTACATGATCATCGAGATGGCACGGAACTGAAGAAAACGTTGCAGCAGAAATTCCTGAGTACCTTTACCCGTCACGACGGGTGCTTTATCTGCGGTACCTGCTGATCTCACCAACTTAGGTTTGCCCTGAAGCAGAGACTAGATGATAACAACTTTCAGTTGCAAACTCCTGCCTGATGGGTAATTGTGAGGAGCACACAAATAGGATATTATCAAATATATCCATATTGTTACATACATTGTTGGGAGTTGACGTCTTCTCTGGAAGTAGTGGCTAAAGTCCCAAGTTTAGTGATTTTTAGTAGAATTCAGTTTTTTTTAGGTTTACTAAGATGGTGGAAGCTCGGGGAGATTGTGGTAACTGTTCCAAGAAGCATGTTTTCTTAGACAGGGAACACAGCATGTTCGGGGTTTTGTGACGTCTTTTATTGTTCTAGAACATCTATATCTATTCCAGTCCGTTGCCAGGGTGTTCGGACCAACACAACACCCGTAGACATCTTTTATGATAGAGAAATATTACAGTAGTCCTTGCTCTTCACTTTGTTGTCGGAAAAATCTTGAATGATGTAGTGCAGCGGAGTGCTAGTTAGGACGGGCTTCAAACGGGAAGGCCATGAAAGTAAGTACACAGCTTTATTCATATCATGCCGCACTCTCCAAGTGGACAAGGGCATCCGGTGTCAAGCCAATTTTTTCTCCTTAAAAATATTTTCCCCGGGTTTCCAGGAAGGCAGGATATGGGAGGGGGGGGTGATAAAAGCGTTGCGCTGTGGAGACTAACCCCAGCCCTAATCCTAGCCCCAATCTAAACTTTAACCCCACGCACCCGCGCTATCCCACGGAGCAGAAATTTGGCGGCTCACAAATATGGCGCCACGCCTGATGAGGTAAATGAGCACAGCGATCCATCCTTGTTACCTGGGAAAAGACGCCGAGTACTGTGGACGTGCTCAGCGTGCTGAGCTCGGTGATAAAGAACTGGGGCTTGGTATGGCCACAGTGAGTTCATATTGTGGATCACATTCTCTAAAGAAACAAGAAAACAAGATGGGGGAAAAGATGCTTAGATCTTCAAAATAGAAACCATAAACGCTGTAACAAGAATTGAAGCGACATGGTATTATAGTAAAGAAGTATTTTATTCCTGTATTTAAGAGGTACCTAGGTCCAGAAAGTGACACTGGTAGTATTTCTACAAATTCACTCAAGCCTACTTTACAACATGCATTTCCGGTATTTTTTTTACTATCTGAGTATCTCTGAAGGGGGGCGAAATTTGATTTTTGTTTTGTTTTGAAATCAAGGGTAACGTTAAATCAATGCGCGCGCTGGTGGGGTCTAAAGGTGGGTTTACACCTGCGTATATTTTCATGCCGCATGAGTTCCGTTTTGACATTTGTCGACATTTTGACTGATTTCTTCAATACGCGGCCGCACGCACAAGTCGCACCTCAAACGCATCTGAATCGTTTTTAGAAAGTTTCACGAACGCAGGCAAACGAAAATATACGCCCAGTACACCCGATAGTTTTGGACATGCACAAAACTATCGTTCGTACGCAGTATGGTGGCCAAAACGTTATGGATGCGCAATACAGTGGTCCCACGTCGGTCGATTGCGCTATGAAGACGCTACATGTTTGCGCTTTACACGCAGTAATACACGGAAATCGCGGTAATGCGAGTACATAGCGTTCTTACAGCGCAGACACAACGCACCATGAGCGACCGTATAACGAATGCACACATAGATCACGATTTAGTACCGTGCGTTCTGCGATCGCTTTGCGCATACTACGCGTACTGATAGCGTGATCGACGCACACTCCAGATTTGGAATAAATACGAAGGTGCATCTGACTCCAGACAAAAAAATCATCTCAAGATGTATATAACTTTATTGCACAACAATTGTACGAGGTACAAAGTATGGTATCTACATAACTACAGTGCTTATAGCACTGTAGTTATGTAGATGCCATACTTTGTACCTCTTAACTTTAGTTAAGGCTTATCTAACTAATACAGGAGTTGTATTATGGGATAAGTTTCTTACAATCATTGGAGGCTTTTACAATCATTTGTGGAATTTCTAATGTCTAAACCTTCTTTGATATATTTTCCTATATCTGCCATGCAGGGATTGTCACATGTCATTATGTATTTGAATTTGCACTTCAGGTCCATTTGGATAAATCCTTGTGTACAAAATGACAGCCTTCTGTATAAAGAATTGCGTATATCGGAATATTTGGGACATACAACCATAAAGTGATATTCGTCTTCTATTAGCTCTGGACAGAATGGACAAACCCTCTGGTCGATAGGGATTTTTTGGAATCTTCCGGTTTATGATGTCAGATCCAGGCCAGGACTGACGAATTTGTACCGGGGGCATGGAGAGATGGTCACAACTTGCAGGACACCATGAATGCAGGACACTGGTCCCAACAGAGGACGGGAAGATGTAGAGGAACCTGCTCAAGCACTGGGTCAATTTGTGTGACACACGTGCCATTTTGTGTAACAGATATTTGACTTAATTTGCTGATAATGGCACTTTTTTGTGTGTGTAGAACCACATGATATAAAGGTGCAATATAGAGCCATTATAGTGGACGAAGTCATGGTGCCCCAACGACCCACACAGAGGTCAAGGGATAGGTGAGGTGAGGTGAGATAGAGCCATATTACAACTTTGAAAGAGGGCGTAAGGTTTCATAATTGTTTAATTTACGTGTTTGATAAAGATCTTGAATACGTTTTGTGGTGTGTATGAGTGTGATTTTTATAGTAGTTGAAATACTAAGATGATAGGGGAAATCATTAAGGACAAAGTGAAAACAAACACAATCTTAACAGTGCACATAATTTCTTAAGGTAAATGATGGCCCACATTTCAGTGTCACTGCTTTACTGCTTCGCAAATGAATAGAAAAAACCTCTTCACTGTTTACTTGTCAATGTTCTACTTGCACTGCCTGTAAACAAAGGCATACGTAGTACAAAGTGTTCCTCTAACAAAAATACTCTATTGGCAATGCTCGCAAACAAAAGTATATGTAACACAAACTGTTCCTCTGACACACCTGAAATGCGTTTGGAATGCAGTTAGCACCAGGTGCGTCAGGCGTGCGGTCGGTAGACGTTGTGTGCGTCCGGAAAACGCCCAACATACGTACCCCATACGAATCTATTCGCAGTACGGAAAATTTTGTTGCGCATTTCAGTTGCAATCATACGCATCTCATGCGAAATGAAAACGCTGAAGTCGTAATTCAAACGCCAGATGGGCTCGACGTACAATTTAATTTATTCCAAAAAAATTCCAAATGTTGGGCGTTCGGCCGCGTATTGACAAAATTTCATGCGGAACTCACGCGCACTTGAAAATATACGCAGGTGAAAGATGGCCACCCTCTGTTCCCTCCCCGTGGGCCGTTACAAAGCCGCTGTGCTGTGTATCGATGCACCGATTATCCTTCACGGAGTAAGTGAAGCTTTTAGCAGACTGATGCCGTGTAACGTATAGCATTACAAGTGAGGGAACGTTAATGCTGGCGGGCGCATCGCTGACTTGACCGAGAAACTTGTGCATGGCGAAGATACGCATTCCCCATGCGTATTTCTTTAGAAATAAAACTGTACTTGACATGTACGCACTAGGCACGCATTTGAGATAACGGTGCATCCGTTGTTTCCTGGGGGTACGACTACATTCTATACTTCTTGGAACTATTCAAATGAGTTCTTTTGCTGTTACCTCTGGGAAGGAAGTTCGCCTCTGATGGGAGTACTGTTTCTGCCTGCGTTTGTGTGTTCGCAGCTATAACTCCATATTATTTTGATGGATTTGTTGGAATATTGGCATGTTAGCAGTTATTGAGGTCCAGATAAAACATGGCAATTTTTACTGGTACTTGGTCATGGAAAACAGGTTTAAACGAAATTAATATTTCTGTTAAAGAAGGCATCAAACACCCTAGCCACACCGGAAACGATATAACTACTTTGCGGACTCTTGTTTTTTCTTCATTTTTTAAAACTCGCCGTATCTAAATCTGTTAAAACGAGAAAGGACATGGCATTTCTTATCTCAATTTTAAAGTACGGTCTTTTCCTCTTAGAGTATATCGCGGGCTAAACTTCGTCGCTAACAGTTAAGTAATATCTAAACCCTTAGTCCAGAGTTTTCAGGCCAAGTGCATTTATTTGGCAAATCCGCCCCCGGTAATCATCAATTATTCTTGCTTATCTGAACGTGACATCCCTATCGTGAGTAAAGTTGAGCATAATATCGACGTAATGTCCAGCTTTACGAGAAGTATCAAGTAGACGTCAATCTGAATTGTTACACAAGCAAAGAGTTCTAACAGTTCATCAAAAGGCTACACAAATTGTAATGTCACACTAGATCAGACTGATATTCACGGCCAAAACCGTTATTTTCATGCAACATTTCTCGGCTTAAAAGACAAACCTCAAGGTGATATCATTATATCGATTTTCTGTAATGACGACTGAGACTTGGCAGGCATGACTTGCGAGATACAATTGTCCTTCGAATGATTACATTGGCCCCGATTTCATCCCATTAATACACACACGGGCCACTGGAACTATATGGATGGACGTCAGACGTTTTCAGTACATGGACTTCGATTTCATTCAAAATACTGATAGGAGTTCAGTGAAGCAGATACAGAAGTTGCTATTGCCATTACTTGTACACGTACTGCCAGAGTGGTAGGAAATGAGTGGAAAGATTACCGCAAAGGTGAGACATGTCGACATGGCAAGAAGTAGAGTAGAGAGGTGGCAGAACTAGAAGTTAATCAAACATGACAGTTCAGGTCACGGGGTCAATAGAAGCGGTCATTAATTCCACAGGAGGCGTTGTTTTTGGTCTGTCTGTGTTTAGCAGTTTTACATTGTCCATATCCTAGTCACTTCACTGTGGAGAGATAGGGCGTCATCAATGGACACAAGGATATTTATTTGCATAATTGATAAACTACAATTAAACAAGACATACGAGAAACTCTGGGTCGTAAGATCCGTAAGACTATATTTTATTTTTTCCATGTCTGATTTTTGATTCGGTTTCGTTTCATGATCCGTTTAGCTGCTTTAATAGATGAATACAGAGCAACGAAGCCCATGCCTTTGTCAATATTTTATTTAAAAAATTGTTGGGAAGGAAATATGTGTCCGACCACCCAACTCTAGTCCCGCAGCCTTCCGACTCTTCCCAATTGATATCAAAAACCGCCATTAGATACGCCGTATGGGTCCGTCTGAAGCAGTTTTCATAACAGACGTGTATAATAGACCTCGTGCGTCATACGGGTAATAATGTTGATAAGGCAGCCACGAGTCTGCGTCCTGTACACAGGGCGAAAATACAGTACCATATGCTCACCAAATATCAGTACCATATGTTCACCAACTGTCAGTTCCATTTGTCCAGAAACAAACAAACAAACACACCAAATGATTACAATATAGTAATCAGTTACTGTAATCTGTTGGGGTGTCTTTTGTTTGTCTGGGTGGGATTCCACAGTGATGCGAATAAATCGGAATATTGCAGAGTGCCAGCATGTAAGGCTGAAGTGGAGTAATAGAATACTTGGAAAATGGAAGTATGGTTTGGCTCCTTTAGCACAGACCCTGGACATCAACCTCTATTGAAGTCTCAACATATTTTCCCAAGCGTGGGCTGAAACCACATCATGGTTGTCTGCCGATGTCTTTTTGTCACGTAAGTGGGATTGCCGAAGCTTATGGCCCTTTTGCTAAGGTGTTTTGAAGCCCGCACTTTTCCTGATCAAGTGCCATTTACGATCGTCCGAATGGTACGCGACATTTTATGCATGCGCCTGAATTGTATTCATCAGCAATAGCTGTTCCATGCCACACACTCAGGTTTAACCGCAATGAAACGCCAAATAGCAATTACTCAAGCATGATTTTGGAAACGGTCAAGCATAACCGCATGAAACATCGCAGGAGTTAATTTGTACCAAATTCAACTTAGGAATCTACTTGTTGTTATTCAAAATCCATCAGGTATGAACCACAAGTGTCCTTTAAAAGATGACGGTAGATTTGTTTGTTTTGTTTATGCCTTTAGTAGATAGTTTCGTAGATATGTTATTAGTAAACATAATCAATTCCGGGAATGACCACAAGATGTCTTATGCATAGCGGATTGACATGTTTTGCTTGTATATGCCAAAATACCATAGTTAAGAAGGAATTTAAGTTTTGGGAGTATACAGGTCAAATAACTGACCACTATAATGCAAATTAAATATAAAGCTTATTCCTCACCATTCTTCACCAACCTTTACGAGTGCTTTGAAATGTGCTTAAAAATCGGATTCTGTGCAATCCACGCATTGGGGAGAGGGGGATTTTCTATTAGGAACTTGTAAAGAGCGATCCTTTGTAATGCATAGAAACGTTTTGTTTGATCACCCCTGTCCTTCTACCATTTCAAGATGAGACCTCGCTTTGTGAGAATACATTTCCTTACAATTAGCACGTATGAAAGCACCTCCGCGGAAATTGGGGACCTTCATGTATTTATAGAGATGGAATGATATATTCCCCATTCTACTTCAGCGGAAATGCCTCACATTGATCAACCCGTAAGATGTTATCTTAAAAGGAAGATAATGGTCTTTAAGGAAGGATGTGGGCGAAGTTTGAAAAAAATCGTACTGGGAAATTAGATCTCTTCCTGTCTTACAGGGTTGGTTGGCACAGTCTAGAACTTTTACAACCTAGTGGGAACTGTTGTTATGTCTTTCACCTCACACTACAGCTAACGATGGAAGTCTAACATGCTAATACGACAAGATGTCTGATGATTTTGTCCTGATAAAATGACAAATGCATGATTTTGTAATGATGCCCCCTGTCAATGATAATAACGCGTAGGTGGACGCTTCAAATCACAGGAGAACAGTTAGCTTGATAACTGCTATTGACAGCGAGAACTGCGGCTTATTTGCTTTAAACCCTGCAACATCAAAGATGTTCCATCCCTGTTAGAGCTAATCTTCTTAAACAATTTTCTCTTTGAGGCTTTAACGCAATATTTGTACGGTCCGAAATGGGTTTCTTTGTGCGCAAACGTTTGCGCGTATGTGTAATTAACTATATATAATACACGTGTTAGGGCACGCAATGTTAATGGGCGAGGCATGCACGGCACGAAAAACGGAATTTAAGCATGCTTAAATGATGCTTAACGTTGACGTATTTTCCTTCTTTACGGATCTATACATCTCTTATACGAGTACGTAAAGATTGGCGTTACGTAGTCTTTACGTAGGTGCTGATAGGTCCGTATTTTCCGGTTTTTTAAGTTGCCTTTCGGCAGCTTAAAGTTGTTGTAAATAATTACTAAAACTCATTTAAATTGCATTTAAATATTACGTTTATAAAACTTTAAGCATCGTTACGGCTTATTTACGTGTGCGTAAAGATGATCATTAGGTGGCTTATAGGTGCGGATAGGTCCGTATTTTCCGTTTTTTTAAGTTGCCTTTCAGCAGCTTAAAGATGTTGTAAATGTTTATCAAAACTCATTTAAATTGCAATTAAATATTAAGTTTCATAAAACTTTAAACATCGTTACGGCTCATTTACGTGTGCGTAAAGATGATCATTAGGTGCTTATAGATCCGTATTTTCCGGTTTTTTAAGTTGCCTTTCAGTAGCTTAAATATTTCGTAAATGATTATTAAAACGCCCTTAATACATGTTTAAAGTTCACGTTTATTTCTTCTGAAGCCTTTATACTTGTCATATACGTGTGCATTAAGATGTTTATAATTTGTGTATTGGTGCCCTTTTAGCAGCTTAAAGTTGTCATAAACGCTTATTAAAACACCCTTAAGGCATGTTTAAAGTTCACGTTTATTTCCTCGTAAGTCTTTTTACGTCTCATATACGTGTGCATTAAGATGTTTATAAGATGTGTATTGTTGCCTTTTAGCAGCTTAAAGTTGTCATAAACACTTATAAAAACACCCTTAATACATGTTTAAAGTTCCCTTTTATCTTCTCTGAAGCCTCTTTACGTCTCATATACATGCGCATTAAGAGGATTTTAATGTGTCTATATTTGTCCTTTTAGCAGCTAAAAGTTGTCATAAATAGGTACAAAAACACCCTTAAGACATGTTTAAAGTTCCCTTTCTACGTCTCATATACGTGTGCATTAAGGTGATTATAAGGTGTGGATAAGTGTCATTTTAGCGGGATAAAGTTAATCATAAGCACGTTTTAAAGCAAGAAAATACAATGGATGAAACTTTGAAATTTTATTGAATTACGAGAAAACATTACATGGAAAAGTAAAAAAAAAACCTACAGCCTACTAGGTATTTGTGGCCTATCATTCTGATGTAGTCGGCAGTTGAAGCAATCACAACGGCTGTGCAATTCCGTGCAGCATCTAAGTCCACAGTCCCATTTCCAGTGTCGGGCGAAGCGTCACGGCGTAAGTTAAAAAGAGCACACAGTTCCATCTGGCCACCACAGGAATAAGAATCCGGTAAGATCTAGAGTAGTGGCCGATATGACTCGTGTTGTTGGATGGTCTTGGACTCTTGGATTATTTGGACGCGAAACATGTTCAGCTTGCAGTCTCGGCTCCGGATGGTACAATGGTCGTGATTTCCCAATCTGTGTCGATTTCCAACAACATCAACTTGTACAGAATGATAGCCACCTACTATCTTTGCGTCAAATTCCGTCACCGGGGGTCCTAGGCGGAAACAGCAGTGTCACGGCCACAACTTGCGGGTTAGAACAGGTCCAAACTTTCTTCAATACTACTTTTCAAATGAGAGCCTGGAAAATAACCGCTCCTTGTGGTATGGTAAATTTGAACCCCCCACTCTTTTCTGCCATTGGATACATCCTATCACATGACACAGCCGCTGTGTATGTATAGTATGCCGGCCACAGACGGAGGCGCGCCCCATGCGGTATGCGCGTACGAATTAACGCTGAATAAATTTACATCTAGCCTGCCCACGCATATCACAATAACCAAAACAAACACAAGCAACACGGGAAGACACTGCCTGTGTGTCCAGACTGTTCTTTCTTGACGCTTGCTTGTAGATAAAGAAATCATTCGTACATTTACTTGTAGTAAGAAAAGCTCGCCGTTTGATAGTAAGAAAAATATCATGATTAAACACCACTCACCACACAAAAGTATAAGCTAAACCAAGGAGCTTTTAACGGGGAAGGTCTCCCCGTGTTCGCTTAAACTGCGCAGATTCAAAGATTAAACATGTCGTATGTTCAACAGAAATACGCAACATTTCATGTACGTTTTGGCAACATATAAGCTAAAAGGGGGAGGTCTCCCCATGTTCGCTGAAACTGCGCGGATTCAAAGATTAAACATGTCGTATGTTCAACAGAAATACGCAACATTTCATGTACGTTTTGGCAACATATAAGCTAAACGGGGGAGGTCTCCCCTAGTTCGCTTAAACTGCGTGGATTCAAAGATTAAACATGTCGTATGTTCAACAGAAATACCCAACATTTCATATACGTCTTGACAACATATAAGTTAAACGGGGGAGGTCTCCCCTAGTTCGCTTAAACTGCGCAGATTCAAAGATTAAACATGTCGTATGTTCAACAGAAATACGCAACATTTCATGTACAGTTTTGGCAACATATAAGCTAAACGGGAGAGGTCTCCCATAGTTCGCTTAAACTACGCGGATTCAAAGATGTCGTATGTTCAACAGAAATACGCAACATTTCATGTACGTTTTGGCAACATATAAGCTAAACGGGGGAGGTCTCCCCTAGTTCGCTTAAACTGCGTGGATTCAAAGATTAAACATGTCGTATGTTCAACAGAAATACGCAAAATTTTATATACGTTTTGGCAACATATAAGCTAAACGGAGGAGGTCTCCCCGTGTTCGCTTAAACTGTGCGGATTCAAAGATTAAAAAATGTCGTATGTTCAACAGAAATACCCAACATTTCATATACGTCTTGACAACATATAAGTTAAAAGGGGTAGGTCTCCCCTAGTTCGATTAAACTGCGCGGATTTAAAGATTAAACATGTCGTATGTTCAACAGAAATACGCAACATTTCATGTACGTTTTGGCAACATATAAGCTAAACGGGGGAGGTCTCCCCTAGTTCGCTTAAACTGCGCGGATTCAAAGATTAAACATGTCGTATGTTCAACAGAAATACGCAACATTTCATAAACGTTTTGGCAACATATAAGTTAAAGGGGGGAGGTCTCCCCTAGTTCGCTTAAACTGCGCGGATTCAAAGATTAAACATGTTGTATGTTTAACAGAAATAAGCAACATTTCATGTACAGTTTTGGCAACATATAAGCTAAACGGGGGAGGTTTCCCTTGTTTGCTTAAACTGCGCGGATTCAAAGATTAAACATGTTGTATGTTTAACAGAAATACGCAACATTTCATATACCTTTTGGCAACATATAAGCTAAACCGGGGAAGCCCCCCCCCCCCCCCCCTTCTTTGCGTAAACGGCGGTTTGAAATAGATTACAGATGCCGTATATTCAACAGAAAAACGCAGCATTTCATGTAACGTAAGGGAGCGCATATAAGCTAAACGTAAGAGGTATTCCCTGTTCGAATAAAAAATTGCGCACAGAAAGATCGAATACGTCATATGCTTTCGGAACAAACAACATAGAAGAATATTGTATTTGACTTTTCTGAGGTATTAACATAACATTTTGTCCCGGAAAACGCAATTGTCAGTTTTGACAGTAAATCTTGCCACTGTTTTAAAACAGATGACGCAATGCTTTATCAAACGCCAGACAAAGGCTTATTATATTTGACATAGCCGAGGTAAGTTTGGTAAACAGATCTAGAGAAACGGTATTTGTCAGTTTTATATTTAAAAACTTGAAATATTACCACAGTGGTAAAACAGTAAAACGGATGATTTTTTATAACTTTTGAGACATTTAAGTTGTCTTTTCGGCATACTAAAATACATGTAAAATTCACGTAAAGAAACACGACAGATTAAGTTACATTTACAAACGCTGAAATCTTACGTAAAGGCCAGATGTATGTTTCCGATGCCTTTAATAGATCTTAAAATCTTCTGAAATATTTCTCCGCCTTTAAGGTTTTTATACGTATCTCTGAAACTTTGCTTAAATAGTTGTTTTCGTGCTGTGATGTAACTAGTTTTATTTTTTTCATCTTTGGCGATTTTTTGCCATCGTTGGGAAAGACTGTGTACATAGTAAATAACATAAAGTGTGTGACGGCTGCCTACATCCAGGTTTGACGGCTTATTTTGTAATCATGACCGTAAGTTAACCAAAATCTTTATTGACAGAACAATAAAATGATGTACATGGGAGATACGAACGGTAGACAGGTCCATAATGATTCATTTGTTTACCTAAGAAGATTATGTTTTAGGCAGCGTTTGTATGCATGTACTTGGGTATGTATGAATGTATGTATGTATGTGTGTGTTTATGTACGCATATATGTGGCTATCAAAGCTGCATATCTCAAGAATCTATATCTGTCTGTCTGTCTGTGTTTTCGCATATTTGTATTCAATATAACGCAAGAGCCTCCGAGTGGATTGTGATGATATTTCGAATTTCATTTGTGGGTAGTTGTCAAAAAGACAAAGTTGGCAAGCCTCTGGACGTGCTTAGTATGGCAAAGGAGGTTAAAAATCATTGATTTTTAACCTCCTTGGTAGGGCCTTACGTTTTGTATGCGTTATTTGAATGTAGGCTTTGATTATCAACGTTTTTTTCTACTTTCTGGGGGACCAGAATCTTAAAGATTAGATTTCGGCATCGTACTTTTATGCAACCTTTTTGCAGTGTATTTTGACATTTAATGCTATGGCTACCAACGACTATGTGGTTTAATTAATCTATCCACCATTTTCTCATTCGTACTGAACAGTAGTGCCACATGTGCTCAATCATGTGAGTACCCCCCTCCCCCTTTACATCCACTTAATCTCCATATGCAAATAGCTACTGATCATTTTCGTCATGAAAATATTAGCGGATCAAGTATCATCAAAAGCTCCACCCGCGTGTTATGTAAGGCGTTTTCGACATTCAAATATTCAAGCTTTCAGCTGAATTATTATTTTTTCGCAATTTCCCCTTTGACTGGTGAAGAACGTCAATCAAATTGAGGAAAAAATGGGGAAATTTCCCGACAGATTTGTTGATTGATTTCAGTAGTTGCCTGAGCGCAGAGCTACTGTGATATTAACGTGTCAGTTCCCTGGGGAATACGCTTATTCGAGATTGCTCTATCGTGTGCTGATCATTTAGAATGTGAGAGCACGAATGAATCTTAACGTTTTCTGTCCTTTGTACATAGATGGGTTTGGGGCCTGTTTTTGTAAACTGACCGTTGTGTGCGCATGTCCATGTATGTTGGTCAGGACGTACGTAGGCTGACTGCAGATCACAGGGGCTATTTACCGAGCGATTAATTATTCATGACAAAATCTGTTATTCTGTGCGCCACGGACAGAAAGGTTCCATCATGGCGACGGGTGCTACCTGACGGTTACGTTTCTCTCCGAAAAGGTAAGGAGGATCGGTCGTTTTTTGTCAATTTAGGCGTCAATGTCGCGAAGAACGTCCACGTTTTTTATAAAGCTCACATTTTGCGGATAGATAGCTGAAATGATGCCACCGGCATCTGCAATTTCTTATGACGGGCGACTTGGAGGCAAAACGCACCTGCAGGAAAACCATGTTAAGCTGTGGTGTGCATGCGTTGCCTTGGTAAACCGGTCACATATACCTTAAATTTGCCTCAGAATTTGGCGTATCAGTTGCGAGCCGGGATTTGAGACGAACATGTATTGATCCCGCGCCCTTTGCTGGCGGACGTGATTGCGAAAATCCTGGTTTTAAAAATGGTGGCCGCAAGGTCGTGGTTGGGAACGACTCGCGCTTATTGAAATCAATCTCTCGTGCTCCATCTGCCGTCTCCATGACAACGGCTCATCTATCTTCGGTCAACTTGTCGTCTGACAGAATGGAAAAGTGTACCAATACTGTTAGATGGATTAGTTTAACTGCTTCTTTCAGAGAGACGTAAATCTAATGACATCATCTGCAGCAACATGAGCGTCTTCTGCCCAGAGTGAATGTGTTCTATCAGATGTGGCCTCCGTTTTTTTTTATTCTATTTTTTTTTCTTCCTCTTATTTTTTGTGGCCTTAGTCTAACGTTAAGCTACGGTATATGCTCATAGAGCGAGTGAACATAATCCCAAATCCCCAAGCAGATCCTACGGTAGCATAAGGTATTATCAAATGCTGGCAGAGGAGTGAAGCCAGTCTAGGAGTGTGTTTCGCTACACTCCTAGGCTTCACTCGTCTCCCAGCTTTTGATACTATCTTATGCTACCGCAGGATCTGCTTGGAGATTACATAATCCCCTCAGAAACAACCGTCTGACCCAAAATACCCAAGGCAGTTTGGAGAGAATTTAACAACAGGAAATGGCGCACCGTCATGTATGAAGGTTTTTCCTCCGGGCCTTCAAATCCCCATGGCTACTGAGTACTAGCGTTTTTTTGTTACCGAACATAAGTAGCGGCCCTGGAAAGAACAAAGGACAGTCATTCAGTCCAGCATTTTAATTTGATGACCAATATCAACTACCTGTATCCGACGCAAATGAATACAAAATGAACCGCCATGATGATCATTCTCCAAACCCTTATAGCCTTTTTTTGTTGCTATAACATTTTGCCCTTGTGGTTTGTCTTTCTGATCTTTTAACGATTCCTCATCCTTTCTCTATTTTAACTCTACTATAAATTCTAGTCAGTTTTATCCATCGTTCATGTAGGGCGTGAAGTCCACAGTCTCTTTTCCAGACCTATTCCCACCACAGCTATCAAACACGTCCTCCCATTACCCTCACGGTAACACCGATAGAAGGTTTTCTCTCAAAGGGGATATGATCCAAGGACAAAGACTTTCTAGTTGACCTTTCCTTTCTAGTCGTATCCTGAGTCAACAGCCGCTTGCTATCCATCAATACACAGAGGCGTACAGATCTATTATCCTCGCCACTTCTACCTGCCGTGAAACGTTACCATACGCTCTCGTCAGGTGCTTTCGTTTGAAGCACCCAGAGGTGGGAGGCATGTTGCATACATCACTTTCATTAATTCATCCTTTTATACAATATAGTCACATTTGTGTAACACATGCGTTTCTCTTTGGCAACTGTATGTGTTTAACAAATGTTTGAATTGCCGTCTTTTTCTATGGATCTGTTTGCCTTTAAAACTAAGTAAAGACAAATCGCAGGATCTGGTATTTATAGAAAAGAGTGGGGTGGATTGAGTCGTGACTTACGCTGGTTATGCACATGAAGGGTTACTTAGACGATATAGCGCTTATAAATATGTAATCAGTGATCACAGTCATAAATCATTTTAGAATGCTAAGTCGAGGTCCACAATTTGAGCATACCAAACGCCTGGCAATGGAAAACTGTAACATCTCTTTGTTTATTTATGTTTGTATTTAAGTGGTGGCGCGAATTTTCATAGGGTTATGTCACTTATGAAAATATGGTGTTTTCGGTTATCCGACCGACTCTTGCCTTTTTGGTGTGTCCACAGCCGGAAAGGTACACATAAAATGTTCGACATCTCAGTGTTGAAAACGTTGTAGAATCGTCTTTACCTTTATTTCTCTATGTCTATTTGTTCCGATCACTTGTTACTGGCACATGCACACTGTTAGCAATCCCTAATATAGGGGCTTAGTAGTACAAAAAGAAGAAAATATATTCTCCTCATTTGTGATGCATTAGAAAAATTGAAACTTAGGTCCACTTCAAGCTGACACCCTCTCATATTGACTGCCGAAATCTGAAAAAAGAGAGAGAGAGAGAGAATCCCCATCTACCGTCCCTATTTTTGTCATAAACAATATCGAAGCACAGCATTAATTTCCTCTGCTTGACACCAGCACGGATGCGACGGGTCGCCCACGGTGTCTGATATACCGGCTTATCTCCTGTGGACAGTTCATAAATAATTCATCGCAGTCCCACCGCAAGATTGCCAGCGCGCCGGAGTCAACGGCATCGCGCTCACACCTCTTGTGGACCTCCTGGGAAAATGTTTTGTTTTTGGTTACCCGACAGATCCTAGCAAAAACTTGCCCACTCTAGACTTTTGTTGGTTCGACCGCTGGCAAGGAACATCTGTCTGACATCTGACGATCTGACATCTGAATGATGACAACGTTGTAGAATCGTTTTCCAACATAACAGTAGTACTTAGTAGTACTAAGTACTTGTAAAATCTGTGTCTCTATGATCAAGATATTGAAAACATGTGTTGCCTCCCTTTGGCTGAAATTTAGAATAAAGAAAGAAGAATCCCTAGTTACCGACGCCAATTTTTCGACACCTCAATCGGAATCACAAGGAAGAATTTCCCCAGACCATTTTATAGAGCAGGTGGCTCACATCAACGCTTGGTGCAGCGCATAAACGTTTTGCATCACTTATGCCATGTTTTAGCATTATCCAGCGTAGCCATATAATGCATGGCTATTAGATATGCATTTCATAAATGTTTTGCGGAAATTCCTTTCAATACAGAACCCGGAGCTCGTTAACAAATATGACCATCTGTGGGCTATGACGCACTTTGACGTGCCCACATTGCAATTCTATTCTACTGTGCATAGCAACAGCGCGGTGCAGTCAGATTTCACAGGACTCATTCCCGTCATGATTTCATCTGATTATAACGTTACTTCATATTGGAATATAAGCCTGAACATCAGTCTGAAAAATGCAGTTATTCTTGACGGTATTTTGCATGATGTTGTACAAAGCGGCCTGATGTTGGCATGTCAAAGAGAATACATAACACAATTACATGGGAGGTACGGATATTTGCACGTTGTGTAACCTTTAATGTTAATCACACACAGTGTTGATGAGAAATGAGCCCCCCTCCCCCGTCTTTTCATAATAGGATGCGACCGCGGAGCGACCAAATATTTGACAGATCTCCCAATGAATCTCTCAACCTCTCATTTTTATTGATGAAGAACGAATCTCTTACGTTTCGTGTGTTTTGTTGTCTTTTAAACCATCCTTTGACGTATTTCACTTTGAAATTGTAAAATCACAAATCGAATATTAGTCTAGGGGAAGGGGGGGCTAAATTGAATGCATACATATTCGTTTTGCTTAGGCGTGTCGTTTCTGTATTATCCAACATGGCGGACGGGATCAGTGCCTAGTAGCTTCTTCAAATGTAAGCGTCCTCTTATCCTTCAAGATACGAGATTAATCCACTCTTTAGATACATTGATCCGTTCGAATTGTGGTATTAGATCTAGAATCTTTTGCACTGCCTGGAATATGATTTTAGCTGCAGTGCCTTTATATTGGTTTGTCTTCATTGGCTGATGATTTCTGAACACATGTCTGAGGTGTGTTCACAATGATTAAATACACTTTTCCATGGGGAATGGCAACCAAGTATCTGCCATTATATGGATTGGCCAAAAGGAAAGTCATTTATCTAATGTGGTATTTATATATCTCAGGAAAATGTCAAGAAACACGAAGCAATATATTTCGCGGTTGGCATCCTCGTTTAGACTTTATGAAGAGTCATTTTTGGCTCAACAGCGTCCAAATAATAAGTGTGTACTGCGGATTGGTAACCAGTATTTTGTGCTGCACTGCAGTGATTAGCAGTAATTCTTTCCTTGTACATTCTCCGCACGACTCAGCGGTAATGCAAGTGTTTGTCATTCCTGATCGCAGTGCGATGACTCCCTTCTGTGCCTCAATAACGGCACGGCCACAGCAAGTAAATTTGATGGCTGACATCGTGCGCGCATTCATTTTGCCTGGTTTCGAATAAAAATAAGACATTTTGTTCCTGCCCGGAGATGGACAACATGACAAGAAATATATCGGAACAAATATGTTGTTAGTAGGCTTCTGTGTGTGTTAGTAAGCTTTGACTGTAGTTGCGAACTGAGTACATCATAGCTAGGCTATTACACTAGTCTTACTTTGTGCACTTATTGAGTACAGGAATGAAAGTCTTGTTGGCCGTACTGTTATGTTTTGTTACGGTAATGGTCTCTATTTTGAAAAAGTAGGCATCCTCTTTGCCCATCTTCTTTTCTTTTCACTCTCGCATTTAGTTTGGAGTCTCCAGAGATTCCATCCGAAATGTATACTTGCTGCGGCCTGATGGGAAATCATCTCCCAGACAGAGTGCGCCTGCGCGTAATCAGGCCTGTGAAGACTTTTCCCATGATCCACTTGGCTTATCCCAATGGCAAGGATCCTATCAGCCACTTACCATGTAAACTGTAGAGGGAAATGTGAGCTTATTAGTACGCAACGTATGGAGCTCGTTGATGTAACATATCTACAATGGATACACCACCCACGCCACCTACAAGTCTGCCAAAACTGAACTTTTCATATCTGAAGAGGGAATTTTCGTGCTGTTACCATGGCAACACATTTCGTCAGCATCCATCAACTTCACCAGACTGCAACAAAACTTTATTTTGAGACCCTCCTTCTGTTGTGTAAAACACGGCGTAAGAGTGTGATAAATGCAAGATTTTGTTGAAGAGGTCGTGATGTCGTAAGATCCATATGGCCGCACTCGACCTAGGTGGGAGATTCTGCATATCGTTCTTGTCAGCCTGACTAAATCATTTTTCACACAGTTCCTACAAACGTGATAGCCAACACCTTTGGTTAGTTGATTCCATTGTGACGGAGAATCCTTGGGACTAATTTTCACAGCTATAAAGAATCCTGAGTTTCGATGGGTAGTTCTGGGATTGGGCACGATTCTACATCGTGTTGTAGGCTATGGTAAATGGTTACAAAAATTACAGAGAATCCTGAGAATCTTCTATCGGACTAATTTTCAAAAAAAATCCTGAGTTCATATTGGTAGTTCTTGGAATGGGAATGGTACTCTCGAGTTGAATGGCCACGCGTTCTCAAAGAGGAGACGCAATCAGCCTCTGACAACGGGAGATTGTGTACCGCAGACTAGTTGTGCCAAGGGGGGCTGTACCATGCGGGCCTGGCATATACAAAGCCTTTCTACTGATACTCGTGAGTGCACAGAAAGAGGCATTTGATAATCCTTTTGCTTTTAGTCTCTCTCTTATCTCGAGTTTCAAACATACAAACGCGGTGCCTTGGGAGTGACACAGGAAGGTCCAAATGTGGCAAGTGGAATCAAATGCTAAGTTATCTGTCGAATGGAAGGCCTGGCTTCTTGTACATCTCAACTTCGCTTTCAAGTTCTCATCTCGACGTGCAGCATTACACAGGAGTGTTGCCACTGACGTCATTTGCCACTACCCGCTGATTACATACAGTCATAACGAGACCTCACTTTGTGTAACACTAGGCGCAGGGAATGCTGATTAGCCCGCAGAAAAGCCCTGGAGAATACTAAGCAAGAAAAACTAAGTAAAGAATACTCGGTACTAGGTGGGACCTTTCATGTGACCTAATTTTTCTCTTTCAGACTCATAAAAAGAGGAATTTGTCGTAGTTCAGCGAAATAAGAATAAGTGTAATATGATCTGTTCTCTGTTCACCTGTGCTTACAATAACTATTTCCGTGCGTGTGGAATCGGTAATGCTCCTTTGTTATTCGTCATTACGCATGCTACAAAAGGTTATGTAGTCACAGACTATGCTTGGTTCAGTGGCTTCCATTTAGGCAGTTATTCCGGCCCCTTTTGAGGTTTTGAAAACGGTTTCTGTGCAGCTTTGAGAGGAATATTTCAGTGATGACGTTATAAGGGTTAGGTCGAGTATCAGGTTCGCTCAGTAACCAGGCAGCGGCGTGCGTCAAAGATCTGCGCACTCCGGCCAGGAACCTTATCAGCGGGTACCAGACGCACCAGACGCGCCAATGTGCAGGATTTAACGGTGATTTTCTTTCTTATAATCGTATTGCGCGGTTTAAGTATTCCTCTATCGGTATTTAGATGAAATATGTCACCTTGCAGCATCCAGCACGACTACATATAGGAGAGACGTCGTGCGTAGGTGTCTGTATGTACGGCACGGTGGCTCGTTAAGAGTTAACAGCTTGTTTGATGAGCAGCAAGACCACTGAATTAGTCATGAAGCTGGGAATGGCGTACATGGGTGGGAAACGCTATATTCGACTTTTCTTCCCTGCAGTATTGTTTTCATAAGAACTGAGCATTTCGTAAGATATGCTAAAGTAGTAGATTGTATTCTCCATGCTGTTATACCCGTAGACATGCACATGTGTGCATGGCTGAAAACCCGGGAGGCCCTGTCCATGGTGCTGAAGTCGTTTGGTTTAGTTGCTATACTTGTTAAATCTATAGCCGTTATAACTAGTACTGCCCATTTGCTATAAGGGCCCAGTGACATTCATTGCAACCTGAGAGCATTCTTAACATAACCGTGCACGTGTCGTCCAAAATTCAGCTGTCTTTTTATCAAAACATCTATCTTAGATCTAACGGTTGGTTCCGTCACAGCCTGTTTTAAAATTGTACCACGCATTATGTCACGATGCAACATCCTCTTAGTAAAAAGCTTCATGGTTCTCATGAATGTCTCCACGTATAAGAATCCTGTTTTTTCGCGAATTTAATTCCGTTTTCAGATATCATCTATTCAATGCGGCATGTAGGATGCCCATGTTACAACGATAGTACTGGTATAGGAACGGAATGAGCTGGTTCTAAACATAAATCCACCATCCTGCTGTTCAAACATGTTCTTGCTTGTTACAAGTGCAACATGGCTTTATTCTGTATCCTGTTGGTAACACTTGCGACATGATATAGCAGTCTCGTTTGGAGGACATGCGCACGTAAGAAGAAAAGGGAAGCAAACGAAGTTGTCTTTTTATGTCCAATCTAACAATCAATGCGTCACTTAGTTCGCCGCTGTGGTTTGTGCTTATACCTCAATAATCCCCACAGGGGCGCCAATGGGGTGCGCGAAGGCGTTGTGATCAAAAATCTGTCGTAAGGACATTGACAAGCAATATATCAAGGCCTTAGAAGCCATTTCTAACTGGGTCAGGCTAGCCAAGACCAGACAGATCCCTTTCAGTGGTCTAGCCAGTTCTGCTAATACCTCCGGGAAGAGGGTTCACCTGCAACGCGGGTAACTGTTTTCAATTGAGCTCATGTCTTCGCACCTATAACTCAAGACTCCTATGATGGATTTGTATGAATTTTGGTATGTGAGTAGATATTGAAATTCTAAAGAGACAACGGTATTTTGGGTCCCCCAGCAGTTTTACAGGTCGACCCCCTTTTCATAAAAGCAGTGTGGCATAATCCATGGATTATACTCCCTTATGGGAATTAGAATTAGCTGGGATTGATTAAGGCAAGGTAGTAATTTATAAGCCAAAGGATGATCACTAATATCTGTGATGGCTAGTCCTATGACAGTGAAAAATTCACAGAAATTATAAACACTTTGCCGAGGTATCAGATCTGCGTTTTTTTTTACATCCATATGTATTTCATTTCAAAGCTGCTTAAAAGCGACACCTTTAGGAAAATATTTTGACTTTTGCCCTTTCAAATAAATGGTAAATATTAATCAAATCTCTTTTCGGTCAGATGTGTTTATGCTTCTGGCGACGGTCTTTTTGAAAACGGCTTGTCGGGGAAGTCTGGTGTGGGCTGCGAATAACGCTTTGAGAATAATGTTATACTGGTGGCTTCAAGCAACTAGATCCGTGACGTCTGTTTCAAAATTACCTTTTAGAAGAAGACAGATGATAAAGTTGCCTCTTTAGTTCAAACAGCTTGCGTGCGTATAAAAACAATTATTTCTTAGTGTGGTTTTGATTACCCTTTGGGGCTAGTCAGAGTGACTGGCCTCTCTACTGGGCTGGAGTTCAGAGGTCGTGCACCAATTAACTGATTTGACCTCTGGTCCAAATCATTTCAATTATAATTTTGGTCTTCAGTAGGCTGTTTTCGTATTTTTCAAGTTGTTACTGTCTATCTGTTTGCGATTAACTTGAGGGCTGAGTACCGTGTCGCTGCTGAGTTATTATTTATTCATTTTTCAAAATGCAGCAGCATTTACACAGACCTATAGGCAGCACAAGTGGATTACATAGGTCTACAAATAACATTATATAACAATGGTACAAGACAATTTCACAATTTCACTGAGTTATTAACCGAAGAGGCTGATTGGTTTGAATACCCGTACATCACGAGGTACAAAAGCTAGATATAAACACAGCGGCGAGTGGTTGTTACAGACTCTAAAGCCATGCATCACTTGCAAAATAAGGGCGTGCTGACTTCTGACATTTTGTTTTTCTGTACCACAGGGATTTGAAGGCCTAGACATCTAGAGGTTCACCATGCCATCGTTCCACCATCTCGTACGGAGGCAGGGGCCGGCCCAGGCAGCTCCACCTCCGCCCGTAGCACAGGTTCCCCCCGCCGGACAGGTGCCCCCTGCCGGACAGGTTCCCCCGCGGCCGCAAGGTTACCAGCAGTACCCACCGCAAGGCTATCCTCAGTACCCACCCCAGGAGTACTACCCACCCCGCTATCCTTATCCACCGAATCCCTACCAGCCGGCGGGGCCGGGGGTTCCAGGGCAAGGCTTTGCCCCTAACGCCGCCGCTGCAATAGGGACAACTGTCGCCGCTCTCATCAATGGAACCGCAGCCCCGACACCCCCGCTCACGGGGGCCAAGGGCTTCGAACACAAGATGGAGGAACTCTTCAAGAAGATTCCTCGTAAGTACATTTGAACTGATAGTATGTTGTGTGCATGTAAAATCTTGGCTGTTCTGCTAAGATCTGCACCAAAACCACGGGCAGTTTCCAGTGTTTCTGTCAGGGCAGTTTCAGCCTCAACTCTGATGGATTCATATGTGACTTATGGACGGGAAGTACAAAAATTAGTAAGAAGAAATTTGTTCATATTATCTACATGATACAGCTTGTGAATGCATTTTTCCAACGATATCTTGTCAGGATAGTTAATGTTTCATACACGATTTGGCATTAAAGCGCTATTTCCAACCCTGACCCTCCCCACCCCACCTGCAGTGCCGATGTGGGCCATCTACACCATTGCGGCCGTCATCGCACTTATCTTGCTCGCCTGTATCGCCTGCATCTGTAAGAAGTGTGTCTTTAAGAAGAAGAAGAAGGGCAAGGGCGAAAAGGGCGGCAAGAACGTCATAGATCTCAAAGATGTCAAGATGCTCGGCAACAGCTACAAGGAAAAAGTTCAACCGGATGTGGAAGAAATCGACGCGGGTCTGGAGGGGGAGGGGGGTGACAATGAGTCGGTGCAAGAGAAGGTCAACTTAGGAAAGCTACAATTTTCACTCGATTATGACTTCGAAGCCGGACAGGTAAGATACTTTCCCCCGGACAAAAGAATACCATTTTTCAAACGAACTTTCTATATCGTCCAAACGAAATCTCGCTCAATTTTTTTATATCTTACCTTTGCATAACACTACCGAAGTCTGTTTTTGCTATTTGTTTGCTTGCTTTCTTGATGTATGAGTTAGAAGTACCTGGGTTAATTTTGCCATGTATTTATAGGAGAAAAGTATTTCCTTTTTAAATCTTGTCATAGGCCATCTGTGCAATGAGCTGAACCATCGATGTTTTACCCTTTCAGTTGAAAGTCGGTGTGATCCAAGCTGCAGACCTGCCTGCCATGGACATGGCGGGGACGTCTGACCCTTACGTCAAGGTCATGCTGCTACCCGACAAGAAGAAGAAGTATGAGACCAAGGTGCACCGGAAGACGCTCAATCCTGTGTACAACGAGACGTTCGTTTTCAAGGTCAGTCAATGTCAATATTGTTGTGGACAAGCTCATTGTGGGTACCTTAACCAACCTGACATTATTGTGGGGTATGAGCCATGAGTCATCATCACTGTCAACTACAACACCACTGGTTCTAAGTCAAACCATACTTTCAATTCTTCAAGCATCATATAACGTTATCATATAGCATCCCTCCCGATCAGCCTTACTTGCTGCCACTGTGTAATATTCACATAAGTCACAGAAAGACAGACTAAACTGTGTGATATTATTGTAGGATGTTACTCTAGGTACAAAGTTGACACTTTCTGAACACAATTTTATGAATACTTTAATTAATACCTACAAGTGTGCTACATTGATCTATGAATTTACTCAGACTCTGTAGCAAAGATTGGCATTACAGCTATCACCTTGGTCTTTCACAGGACGTCAAGTTCAACGAGATCGGCTCGAAGACACTGCGCTTGGCAGTGTACGATTTTGACCGGTTCGGAGGCCATGATATCATAGGTGAAATCAGGATACCCATGAACTCAGTGGACTTGGGCCGGGTCATAGAGGAGTGGCGTGACCTAGAAGCCGCGGAAAAAGAAGGCCAGGTAAGCGCTAGATAAAAGTTAGGATGAACGGGCCAGGAATGAATTCAAGGTGGTCCTTAGGTAGAAAAACGTTCCGGTTTGATTTTTAAGAAAGAGTCCTTTGCATTAGTACCTGTCTGCTTCAAACTGTTGAAATGAAGCAACCCTTTTAAAATGATGTTGTTATCTTGTTCCAACAGAACGAAAAACTGGGCGATATTTGCTTTTCCCTCCGCTACGTGCCGACCAAAGGCCAACTGACGGTCGTGATCCTCGAGTGTAAGCAGCTGAAGAAGATGGATCTGGGTGGAGCCTCCGGTACGTCATGGTACTCATTCTGTCCTCAGGTGTCCATTCTCTTACACAGATTTTCTCCCGCGGACAATGTAATAGGCGCAGGGAGGCTCTGCTAGACGTGAAAATACACAACAAGCAAAAACAACAACGACGCCTATCATTCTTTATTAGATTCCAATACGTTGCCGTTGAAGGTCTATCTGGTTGGTCCTTGCTACATTCATTGGCCGCGTGAGATCGGCTACTTTTTAAGAGACTCTGACACAATGACAGTGCGTTAACGTTTCTGAATGACACAACACTCGTTACGTTACGTTGGACGTTAACCAGATGATACTGACAATAGCGACGTTTTCTCCTATCAGATCCGTATGTGAAGATCTACCTGATGATGAATGGGAAGCGTCTGAAGAAGAAGAAGACCACCGTGAAGAAGTGCACACTCAACCCGTACTACAACGAGTCCTTCAAGTTTGACATCCCGTTCGACCAGATCCAGGTCAGCTCACTGATTTATTATTTTCACCGAGAGGGTCATTTTTAGCAGCGTTTGTGTTTTATGTTTGTATGTAATGTATGTTAATGTTTCTGCGCAGTCTACGTTTTAATCCGTGTAGACTGGCTGACAGTAGTAGTAGTAGTTGCATGCATAGCTCAAGAAATAATGAATGGATTGTCATGATATTTGGAATGTGGTTAGATCATATGCTATCGAAGAAATGATTAAATTTTGGGCTCCATGGCGGCTTTACTGCAACAGAACCATTTTTATATGTCGCGTTTTTTTTCTCTAAACACGTTGCTACATTGCCACTTGGAATATCAACGTCATAACTTTTAATATTTTTGAAATATTTACTTGCCCACACAGAAAGTGGAACTCGTGATCACCGTTCTGGACTGGGATGCTATCGGAGGATCCGACCCCATCGGCCGCACCGTATGCGGCTGCAACGCCACCGGAGCCGAGCTGCGCCACTGGTCCGACATGTTGGCCAACCCGCGGCGACCGATCTGTCAATGGCACACCTTACAGGAGGTGCCTGAGGACAAGTAAGGTCCTTAGCGGACGGGACGTGTACGTAAAGAGGGTAAAAACATCCGTATTTTAGAGGACAAACAAAAAATGAAAGAATTAAGAGGAAACATCCGGGAACTTGCAGCTGTCGCTAAGTATCCGATTTGCGATCATCGCAAGATACATGTACCTTTGTGGACATATTACAAGAAAATATTTGTATAAATGATAACTCTACTCGCGAAGAGAACTTCGGTTCCGGGGACGAACTAGGCGATCTGGAATATTCGCGCCCGCATGTATTTTGTTTGGCAACTTGGATCGATCTAGAAAGTGAGATAGAAAGGAGTGGATTCCTTTCCAAGCTCATTGCTCTAGCGAAGCAAGGGCAAGGAATGCGATTGCGAAGATTTCCTGCTTCGTCCCCGCTGCTAATAACTGTACGTGTAGCCAGCCATCTCTGTATTTGTGTGTTTTCTACAATTCACACATAATCTTTGTCGTTTGTCGTTGTTGTCGGTAATTCTGTATAAATGTGACAGGGGTATTGTACATGCCATGGCAATGGGAGGGAGTTTAGGTGTAAAAAAGGCGATATAAGGCAATTTGATGCGTACATTTTGCTGTTATGTGGGTCTGTGTTGAAGCTGTACTGGGGGAATAATCGGTATATGGGTCTACTAATCCAGGCGAAGAGAAAACAAAGTGAGGCGCAACCACCAGCACAAAACGCTTGGTCTACAACATGCTAGCCTACGTCGACCTTCTCTGCCGAAACCAACATTTCAAAGATTACGTACCAAAAAGTAGGAGTTCTACTTACACGTTTGCCTGACCAGGGAGAGTCCTCCGACCAATTTTCATACCAATTATTCCCCCATACTGGTTTATTTCCCTCAGATTGGCCGTGTAGCGATTGACAATCTTCTTCCAAAAGGAGACAGGGCGTGTGGTCTACGTTAAAAGGTTTACAATTTCGATCATTGACAGATTGCCATCATGATGACCGGGTTCTATGAAAAAGGAGACATCGTGCACAGAGTTTGTTGGCACCGACGTGCAAAAAACAATATAAACCTCGCTGACAACTGTGTACATGTGAAATCACATGTGGTACAAACATATATGAGAGAAGAGAATAACAAAGGACGACAAAAACTACCAACATCAGTTTAAAACTGTTCAAACCGAGCATCTTAGCATCTTTCGATCGACGTCATAATAAGACCTAATATCACGGCTTATAAAATCTCGCCGTCTCTCGCGAGACCCTTCGCGTGGCCATCTTAGCGCAGAGGAATTAGTACTAGCTATTGATGATTTCACGTGTCCTAGTAATATCGACAGGCGGTCTCGTATGTTTTGTTCCATAAATATGTAGAGTGACGGTGTTGAATTTTCTTTCAATATTCAGTTATGTGCTTTTGCAGGTTTGCCATAGCAACACCTGTGTAGTTGAGAGCGTGATGTTCATGGGGTGATTGACTTGTGTCTGAAGAAATGTGTATATATTGTAACAAATAGACTAGCAGACCACCGTATGATAATCAAAACAGGCCGAACAGTGCAATCTTAAGAAACTAGCTCACCTACTACGATGTATATGTGTTGCGGCACGTAGTACTTAAGTGTTCCTCCTTGAGAAACCTTCAAGGCGAGACACCACCGTGGGTTGAAAAAATAGTCTTAGTCTAGCCAGTCTAGTGCGTACCACACGTAAAGTCAGTAGATCTAAGTACTTTAACGGGCATGCGATGAAGCTCAGAATGACTGGAATTACGTAGTTTAGCCCCGGCTGTCTATCTGATGTGACAAAAGTAAGGACCTCTGAACGGAATTTTGTTGGTGTATTGTTCTCCCTCGGCCGCCGGTTTCTTTGGTGAGCGCACATACAGAGGGCACCATACTTCTGGGTGATACTAAGTCGGATACTGCTGTATTTGTGTCTACTCAAACTTTTGTTCATTGTGACTTTTGAGTGTTAGATGTCATGGTACATAGTGCTAAACAAGTTTGGTACAATGAGTTGTTCTTGATAGTAGGGTCGTGATGTTATATTTAACAGACAATGTGTGGTTCGTCAATATTTACCCAGGGTTTACCAATTCTTAGGGTTTCTTGGAATAGTCAAACAGTACACATAGCGATGACCTTACATCATGTAGCGGAATGCCTCTATCATATATAGCCTAATACCGACGACAAACAGATTGTTTCCTCACTCAATACGTAACCGAAATATCATTAATATATCTGCTGTACTTGCACAATCTAATAACTTGTCACAGAGGTTAAGGCGCTTTAGGTGTAAATAAGGAGAATGTAGAATACTATGTATACGCTATAGCTCTTTCTGAAGACATGAAATCATTATGGAGATACTAAGATATATTGTATATTGGTAAATGTTATGACACTGTGCTCCCTCCACATGTAGCTTATTGTTCGGACAGAAATAAATGTTGGACACTGTACACAGGACTCAGCTCGTGACGCGTGATCATTCGTGTGATGGAAGTAAATAGACTCAGGGTGAAGATAAAAATGTGATCTTGATGTCGTTAGGTTGGTTGGCTTAGTTTTTATAGGGTTTCGGGTTCGAATCCGTAGCAGGCCCCAATTTTGTACCATTGAGAACAGCACCATACACATATTTCCTCTCTTGACCTTGATAAAAATGAGTACCTACTTGGATGGGGTGTAGAGCCGGGGCCCTGTGATTAAAGAGAACCGCACTCTCAGCCATTTAAAGATCCCACCACACTTACCAAAACGATTTGGTGTCTTTCACGGTGTGATTGGTTCAATCCCTGCAGTCAGGTCTTACTCAGCTTGTACGGACTGGACAAAACTGGTGTGCTACACCTAAAGGCAGTTTCCGGTTATCCGAAATATATAACAAACAAAAAACAGTTGACCCCTACACCTTTAACGTTATAACTCATTGAGCCAAGTGGAACGTCGCACGGCTACAAGAGGTAATAATGATTAACATGCAGACTTAGATACTGAGACAACCACAGCATGTTAAGTGGGTCACAGCATAATCAAGAATCCCCAAAGACCCATTGACGCACAACCGAGCACATCTCTGTCAATACAACACACGTCGAGTACTAGTGTTTTCAGAAAGTAGGTTACTCCATTGGCTAGAAAAGCAGAGGAGGTTCCAGAATATTCCACGATCTCTTAGCTTAGTATCGTATCACATGAAACCCTTGTATCAAAAGTGATATGTGAAGAAACGTTTCCTCAATCCGCTGTGATGAAGGTTGGCTCTAAGAAAAGGTGTTTGTTATGTAACCGGCTTCACCATAACAATAGAGAGTATGATGGAACACTTTTTTCAAGTCGGCATGCCAGCAAAGATATGACAGGACTTAAACACAATTAATCAATACAAACATTGGTATGAGAGAACAAAGATATTAGAAAAGACATAGAAGTGACACGTGACTTAAAATGTAGCAAAAAAGTAATTAGTTTAAATCAACATAATAGTAATATAAAAAGAAATACAGTGAAATTAACGTAACCAGGTAACAATGGAAGTAGGGCATTCGCATGAGAATGACCACATATAATGCTGCTTTGAACTGTAAAATTGACGGAGTCTATTTTGCATTAAAGAGTTTATGGCAGTTACATTGGACTGGCAGTTATCTACACCATCCAAACACCTATACTACCCTACTCTACTCTACTCTACTCCGGCAACTAAACTGTACATACCTACCAGAGTTTGAGTTATTTCTGTAGACCATCTACCGATGATGATGATGAAGATGATGATAAACATAACGTGTCTCATGAATCTAGAATTAAGATGTAGAGAATAGCACGCCCTCCCATGCACCATCTGTACGGCAGTCGCCCACCTCTGCCCCTGACCGCTGCACGGACATATAAAGTTTAGTAAGGATAGAGGGAAAAACATGCCTCTGCTGGCCGAATGCATTACTGTCAGCACCCATTGACCCGCACCAATATTACCGTTCACAGTGATAACATCTGCGTTTCTACATGCCCGGACAACTCTGGGACATTCATCATAACGCCGAAGAAGAGATGGTAATTTCAAACTCAATTTTCCCAAGATAGGTCTCGCGTGATTGCAGCAATCTTCGTGGAGTCTCCATGCCGGACGGAGAAATTGAATCTATACACAGCGGTATGGCTCCTCATCTGTTATCAACCTCCAAAATTGCATTTTCTAAATCTTTCTCGTGAAGGCTGGAATACTACTGTAAACTTCATTTTTGACGAATGTGAAATCGATCAATGACCGAATAAAGCTGACAGCTACTCTCTTCAGATATCGAGGTCACGTTTCGTCTATCATTTGCACAACAAGACGTCTACACTCACCCACTTTCAAAGAGCGGCTAAACGACATAAAATTATCCGTTCAATCGAAGAAGGGGTCTATTATATCGTTTTTCTAATTACTCAAGAAAATGCTAATGACAGGAAGGGGATCCGCCAGTCAATCCGCCATGCAAATTGATAGTTCAGGGACTAAAACTTCAAGATTTTTTTTCCTGGTCAAATGGGTAGAAATCCTGGCAGTTTTGAGGTAGGTGTGACAGGGGAGGGTTTCTACTTTGTGATTAGGGCCAAAAAGCTGAGTTTGTGTGGTTTTTAGGGGCCATGTGCTAGGACAAAAAAGTCCCAACTTTATAAAGTTGGGACTTTTTTGTCCCTAGCACCATGGCCTCATCACTTGGTTGTGGTGCGGTTTTGAGGTCATGGGTCAATCTTTCAGTTTCCCGGAAGTTTTCACCGTTAGATTCATGCCGAAATGTGGTTTGTCGGATAGCTGAGATGTCGGGCTTTCATATGAGGGTATGTTTGTGTGCCAGTAACGTCAGAAAGTTGAGTTATTAACAGTTACTTTCTCCTCTTTTTTGTATAGGGAACCATTGTTTTGAGGCTGCAAATTGAATCACCTGCGGATACCCGGAACGAGCTCCATCGTGTGCAAAATACTACTGACATTTACACAACCTGCAGTTCACGATTTATTCGGAAGGAGCGCTTCCGGTTGCTGTACATGGCATGCCACAACCACCTGTTGGAGCAATGGTCTATGCCTCCTGGTGAGGATGGGGGAAGGGGCATTTCTGACGGAAAACTGTAGATGTCATGTCATGTTTTAGGAAGCAATGCTGTCTTGTGGTCAGGGTTGTTGACTTAGAATCTAAAGGTTCTAAGTTTTCGAATCCCTAGCAGACCCCAACCTTTCCCTTACACCTATTCCCATCCATACTGTGCAGAACAGGTTTGTTACGCCGAAGGGCTCATTACTGGATATGCGAAACAAAGAAAAAATATGCCACGGGCTATCTAACCGTTATCTGGCGAATTTCTAACTACAATTACCAAGCCCCAAGCAGTCACCGTTCATGGATCATTACCTGTGACTACCCCCCCCCCCCCACACACACACACCTGCAAGGTTCTCACGTGCTCAATACTAATCCTGACCGTCACAGAGAAGCACCGCTTCCTTTAACACCGCACACGATACATCCGTCACACAAATATAGACCCTCAGTCGGGATTATCCTTCTCCTTCTGCAACAAAAATGACCTTGTATAGCGTTCTTCGTGACAGCGCGCCGGAAATTTGACTTTGCAAAGATCGATTTTCTAGGTGACGTGGTGTTGGCCATGCACGAGCTGCTTAACCTTACCGTAATCCCCTGTCTGTTACACTAGAGCTGCTAGCAACAATGCGGCGGTTTTGGGAGAATGAATTTCAACGTCAACATCATTTAGGCCACAGCAAGTTAATTTTGTAGATGACATCCTCCGAAGATTACAAGTCTAATGCAAGAACGCAAAAAGATAAGAGGGGGAAAAAACGCATAGATTTTTTAAACATACGTCGTGCCAAGAATTGAAGCGGCAAACATGGCACCACAGCTAGCGAGTCTTTTATTCCTGTATTCAAGACATGCACAAAGTGATTCAAGTGTGGGAGTCTAGTACCACTTACCAAGTCGGCAACTACGCAGCTACACTCAATACTACTACTTAAGAGTCGCTTCTACAAATACACTGAAATCTATCACACTTATGTCAATTGCACAACTACCAAACTAGTTCACACTTATGTCAATTGCACAACTACCAAACTAGTTTCAATTCAAGTACATACAGTCAAGACTTCTACACGACATATTTTCACAGTTTCAATTAAAGTAACGTTGAAGTAACGTTACAATTTAATGTTTTTTCTTCTGAAAAGCAGGCGAAACTCGCAGATGTCATCCATAAAATTACCTTGCTGTAGCCTTAATGAAATCCTCTACCGGATACACCAGAGCTACCAACAACAATGCAGCGGCTTTGGTTGAAAACTTCAACGTCAACATCATTAACGTCCAACAAATCAGATTGATCCAAACCTTGCGACCATGGCTTATCTATATTTAGGTGTGTTATTGTGGACACGTCACACAAATAAACGTCATCTGTAGAGTCTAAATTGGCACTGTTGAAAATGAATTCTCACTTAGCGGTGATAGATGGAGCTGTATCGTGATTAACGATAGTTTCATCAACAGTTAATGATTGACATCACTAACCAAACGCACCCGCATCGTTCAAATAGAGCTTTTGTGATAGGAGTAACGTCGGCATGTCAACACTGTTAAGCATGTACGTACGGACTGTTGTACAATTCGTTTTGCGGTAACAGTATATGTAGAAAAAAGTCATCTGTTGTATGTGGTGGTGACAGCCTTACAGGTGATGAAAAAATAGAATTAAAATTAGAAAGGAGTTGTTTTTTTTAAATTGCTATTTGGGGTTGGCCTTTAGTCACAATTTGATTAAGATCAAAGACTAATACCCGCAATAAAACTATTTGATACACACATTTCCATGGTACTTATCAGAAACCAGGAAGTTTGACGTTTTAATAGAATATATCTAATTATAAAACTCGACTTGATACTAAAATGTTGTTTGAACTGACCCCAAGCAAGTCCCAGTTAACCACGGGAGTCATGGGTTTTATCAACAGTACAGAGGGAACCCTATCCCGCCCTCGCGCGGTTACCCGAGCCGCAGGTATCTGATCAGGTGTCGTGGCTACAGGCACACCACTAGCGCTGTTTACATTAGCATGCGCACCTTTGTCTCCCCGCCATTTTGATTACCATATAGAGAAGCGTAGGTTGTGACCCGGTTTGTTCCCAACACAGTCGTACTGGTAAACTTCAGAGGGGGTTTACGCCATGTTTGGTTGTTCCCACAAGAGTGGTAAACAAGTAGGAACAACCTCGGCGAAACAAGTCCCAGCGCTCGAGTAAGACTGTTTACAACGACAGCAGGAGACCCAAGCGCACAGAGGTATTTGGAGTGTTTCGACCCTTTTGTTTGCGGGTGGATTGTGGTAAACGATTGCTTCAAGCTCCTGCAATTGTGACCTGAGGCGGAGAGCTGTACTGACATCCTTAAACAGACTTTTGTGCACGTTTTTGGGATGATCATCCACCAGTGTTGTTGGCTACGATGTTACGTGTAGTTCCGGACGTAGGGAATGGAGAATGATAAGGACTCGGTCGCGTATCTCGACTACATACGGGGAGACCCGAGGGAACGACTGCTCACCAACGCGCTGATCACTTGCAGCGAAGAGGTCGATTTTCACTATGACCCACCAACAAAGAAAGGGACTTTTACCTCGTCGTGGAGAGACTCCGTCGGGGGATGGGGTTCTGTACCACCGAACACTTACTCCTTGCCATACGGGATCAGGAAGAGGAAGCCCCGCGTCAAATTGGACCACATATCGTCGACGGAATGTAGTAGCGACTTTGAGGCAGAGCCTTCGCCTAGAAGGCCGTCTAAAGTCGTCACGAAGAAAGGAACCGATCAGAACAGTGTGGAAAAGACGACTCGTACCAGAACAGAAGAAAACCCCGGGGACAACAAAACCAGCAGTCCTACAGGGAAACAAAAAGCCAAGAAGAATTACTTGAAGGCGTACGCTAAGAAGGGCAAAATTAGGAGGTTTAAAATTCCCATGGAGAAAGGAAATAGAACTAAACGGACGCTGAAGTTACAAGTACATGATATCACCGAGGATATGACAGAAACTAAGGCAGAGGAAAGGGAGGTCCAGTTTCAGAAATCACGGCGTGCAGCCCAAGCTAAACCCAAGCCTCAGGCCCAAAACTCCGACCCCACAGAAAAACTCACGAAAAACTTCGTGGAACATAGGTTACCACACTTGGAAAAACAACTACAGCAGGACGTAAGGATGTTAGAATCCTTAAGAAGCCGAGCCGGGCAGAAGAAACCAAGGCTTGTCTCAGAAAGATCCTTCGTCCCAATGGAAACAGCGCAGGTAGCTGTCCGATACGACGAGGGAACTCCGGACAAGCCTGTGAGAACATTCGCTGCATTGATGAGAAAACCGCCCGCAATACACCACGTTACACACCCCAACAAAGCAAAGACTTCGACTGCCTCTCCAGGGGAGAACCCCCCTCCCCACAACAACAAGACGGATGTTAAAAGTAAGTCCTTGCCTGAATCAACTCTTAAACCACTTGAAAAAATCACCCCAGCTCAGAGACGAGCCCAGGATGACAACGCTGCTCTTTCAGTCATCCGTTATACAGACGAATTGGGAAACGTCCACACAATTCCAAGAACTCGGTCTCCATCTTTTATCAAACTAGAGAGAAAAATCGCCCTTGGTTTGGACGAGGACAAAACCGCGGCTCTGTACAAGGAGGTGAGAGACAAAGACATCGCCGTGAGTCCTGGAGTTATTAACGGTTCTACAGGGGTCACCAGTGTGGCGAAATGGACGTTCAAAGAGTGTCCACCGTACAGCGAACTGAAGGCAAAGAAGGAGAAGGAGAAATCCAAGTATCTTAACAAAGCTATCAAGGACAAGTCGAGCCTGGGCGGTAACTCGGTGTATCAGGTGAAGTCGGTCGGAGGAGGGTTCCGGACCAAAGGACATGCTGAAAGACCCCCTGACATCGCGAGGAGAGCGGCCATTCAGAACATTCCCGTCCCCACAAGACGCATGATTCCATCTGTGTCAGGAAGTAAGGTGACAGTGTTTGTACCCATCATATCCAATAGGATCTTGTGACGACATTACAACTGTAATGACAGGGAATCTATTTCTTGCTACACGTCCCTAAATTAGATTTCTAGAATCTATTTTTCGCCACATGTCTATACATTTTGACAACGCCAAACTAAATTGCAAAGCGCTAGTGAAGCGTTAACTGTAGTGTCATTAATGTCAGCGACTGTGAGAGAAAGGAACTAAACACATTAGCATCCTTTGGTGGAAACTGTCAGAGAAAAGAAAGGACACATGACGTATTATCCACACAGAAAAAGCACATATAAACAGACAATCTAGACTTGTCGCTGGCTCATATCGGTCTTTTGGTATCACTTACTTCCTCATTCATATCATGTTGATTAGAAAAACTATTGAAAATCATGGTCTTAGCACAAAATCCTTCTAGCTCTATCAAAAGAAAGAATGTGTCAACAGAGTCCCCCTTTTGGCGTCCCATGTTTGAAAATGACCTAGGCAACTATTTGTGTACAGCAGCCTGGACTTGATCTTTTTGAAAGGGTTCCATTATCCAGGGGCAAAGTTTCCCTTGTGTACGTGCTCAGGTGTTTAACAAAAGCCCTGTGATGTATTTACACACTCCGTAAGGGGCCAAAGGGTCGATCTGCCAGTCAGCTTACGCTATGTCCTGCTGAGCCACTCATTAAGAGTATCCACACACAGCCAGGACATTTTCAAATGGTTGATCTCTTGTCCAAGGCTGACGGAATGAGAGGGGAACATGCAAAACGCATTAGGATAAACCGTTAGCCAACAGACTAGCATCAGAAACTGGTGGTATACAACGAGAGTCAGGCAAATGTTTTGTCCACAAAACCGTAGATATTCAACCAGCCACACAGCGTGTCTAGACGGATTCTTGCATTGAAGGGTAGATTAAACATGACCTGCCAGCTGATACAGACAAATACTTTTTTCTTAAAACAACTGTTACAGTTAAGGTGTGATTCTGATATCCAAGCAAACGCGTTCTTTTAGATGGTAAAGTTCCCCAACGTTTGTGCATGTGTCGTGAGAAATGAGAAGACTAGTCTCCAAGCAGATGGTGAGGCTGTGTCTTTTGCGGCGTTTTATTCGTCTTCAGTCTATCGGTCTGCACGTTTGGTGACACCTCAAGGGCGAGGACATATTTTAACAGTATTATGTTTGCTTTGGAAATATTCTAATGATTGCAAGGATGCATCTCCCGGAAAATTTGCTTTTTTAACCTCGATAACTCAAAAATCTCGATCTAGATGGATCCGTGTAATATTTGGTATGTGGGTTGATGTAAAGGCAAAAACAATGGTCAAGTTCGAACATCAAACGTACAAAACGCCACAAAAAGCATAATACATCTGCTTGGAGATCTTTACAAAAGAACGCAAACAACACGTATGCTTGGAGATGAGAGTAAGATTGTGACTATGACACCGCTCGGTTTCGTGATTTATGTGCAGACTAAGCTCCAGGCTTGTTTTGTTCTAAATTGTTATACTGTCCTCCCAAACTCGGTCACCAATGTACAGTTTATCCACGTTTCTACACAAAGCTTCAATGTCCCAACCTCGATAATCGCCTTGTTTACCACACTACCTCACAGTATCAATTGTAAGATAACTAGCACCATGCCATGTCACTGTTTCCCACTTACGTCCAGTTAACCCCGTAGAAAGAGTTCACATCGTTGGCAGGCCAACTGCAGGAAACGTGATCGCTTTAAATGAATTTGATTACAGTTGTGTAGATTTGCCCTTTGATGTTACCCGTCACCAGCTTTGCTAGCGATGTCACCACTAAGGAAGGCTTTGTGCTTGTTTTATGAAACCGACGTACCAGACATTTCAGTTTACTTCCCTCGAAGTTTATTTTCTGAGTGTAAAGAGAAGTGAAGTATACTACAGACGCGGGCTAGAGCTTCGGGGGTTAAGGATACTTCAGCCTTTGTAGTAGATTTCACTTCAATACTCCTAACACTGGCAAAGCTTTAGTCAAGAGAAGTAGACAACGATGTCTAGTATGATGGTTCAAATAATAAGTGTAAAGCGTGTCCTGACTATATTGTGTACTATTACAATAAAAAAGACAGTCTTAATTTCGAATACTTTAGAATATTAAGTGTAACAGAAACCGAGGAACGGACGTGTCTATGAGTAGCTAATATGTTATTTTTGACGATTGTACATAAAGATGATTATGAAAAGTTGTACATGAGATTATCAGGTATCTTATTCAATATTCTATAATGTTATAAACCGGTGAATGTGCAACATTTCAGAAAGATGAATAAATGCCGACATTTCACATCTTTACCTGGTCTTGCATGTTATTTAAAGCCTGTGTAATCTTATCTCAAGAACTGATCGGGGTCTTCCTTTCTTTGTGTTCCCCACACACCTGTCGGGCTCGTCTGTCCCATGTGTCAATCAAGTGGGATACAGACTATCGTCTCCATGGAAACCAGGTGGCCTTTTATAAACACGATACAGAAGCTAGCCCAGGGGACACGAGTGGTCCAACCGGTGCCTGGATTTACCAGATTCTCGGAAAGAACGTTTCTTAATTTAGAAGGAAAGACAATAAATAGCAATTTCCGCTGTTTACTTTAGACCTTATACTCAGTGTGCATCCTCCTAACACTTTAGACGGGAAGACGGTCTTACATGATAATAGCACGTACACGCATATGTCGCCGGTGCACTGAGTTAATATCAACATACCACGCTATCACAGTGTGTACGGAACGTGCTCTTTGGTCTAGAAATACAAACTGGCCTGTCGCCAAAACACCCTCGTAAATTGGCACGTAAATACATTTTATTCCCATACATACTTGAAGCAAGTCCTGTAAAGTAGGCCAGGTGTTGTTTTCTGTTGTGAAGTAACGCTTTGTATGGGGATGTTTACATAAACACCTGAGCCATCTGCTGACCCATCCCGAACACATGAGAGAGGGGCGTGCGTTTTCTGAAGTGGTCTAACGGCCCTTCTCGATTCCCAATGTTTTATCCGCCGCAGCTTTCTGTATTCCCAGTTGTTAAAAACGAGTTTACTAGCTGACCCTTCATGTGTGACAGATTGGCCAATCAAGTGTCGAACCTACTTCAAAGGCAAGGAGAGTAGTTATAAACACCCACGTTTCCATTATCAGTAGAGAGTTGGTGCTTTATTAGCTGCGATTATTACGCTGGTAGTCAAACATTTAGGATCATATTTCTACAGCGCCTCTTTACAGTATCCATAAACTGGTTCACAACACATGAAACTATCGAACTTGCTATTAAAGATAGTATACATGAGAAACCACTGTTAATTACTGTGAACACAGGGAGTGGTAGGTAGGCTGCATTAGTCGGTTCACTGTCAGTTCGGAGATCTTGGTACGACATTCTATGATAGTATTGTTTGTATCGGCCCTGTGATATTCGCCAGACGATCGCAAAACTCGGGCATTCTTGAGATAGTTAACGTTGTGCATATGTCGAACAAAATCTAGCTGTCTTGTTACGGATAAGGCTTTATATAGATCATTGTCGGCGATTCGTTCTGTCATAGCCTGCTTGAAAATTCTGCGACACCAAAATCGCATGACGGCCTGTCAGCATGACAGCCTAATGACGTAAGGATATGTTTGCATTTTCCACCATTAATGCATCATTTAAAATCTAAACCCGATGAATCTGTCAGTATTCACACGGGCTCACGACTGACGACCATATACGGACTTTCTCTACACTTCATCAAAGCTTCATCATCTTCCGGACAGGCTATTGAAAAGTCAGACTAGGGGAACGCTTACGTCATGACCTCTGACGTATCCCGGCGACACCCATATACAGGACAAACATGCTTTCTTTGCAATATTGTTGACAGTGCGCTGTAATGTTATTAATATTACCCCTATTCACCCGTAATGGTTGCTTGGCTACTAAGCTAAGTGCCCACTCCAAAGCCAGAAAATAACAGGTGTTCCAGTCTTTCACTAGAGTGGACTAACAAGTAACTGCTGAAGGAGGGAAATGCTTCGTGATGTCTGTATTTATTATAGGTACACGCTATGATAGAACGAGGTTACATACGTTGTTAGTACGATTTTGACTTCATAGAATATTTATGCAGGCTATGACATGAACAACCACCGAACACAGATCTAAGCCAGCCTTTACGTTGACATGACAGTTGAATGTTTCAATTGTGATAACCTTAGTTAATGATGGATGTGCCGCCCCCCTAAAAAAGGCAACATAACTACGAATTGAAAGCAACTCATCAAAAACACCTGTGCCATCAACGATACGAAGTCAATTGGTTTGACTGACACACCCTAAATCATTTACATCACTGATGACGAGTATTGTGGAATATGATATTATGGCCCGATTTACACACACGTTTTAACGGATTGGAGTCGCCTAATCGATTTGGAGTCGACTCGAAAAACGCTTGTGTAAATCGGACCTATATATAATACCAAAGGCCAAAGTGATTAGACTGTCAGCCATCAGTGTTCACTTGTGAAAGGCCAGGATTTTGTATCGGACATCTTCTGTCTTTTGACCCACGTACGGATGTATATAGGATGAGATTACAGCCTCCAGCTAGCCTATGCTTAGAAGCAATATTCAGCCTGTTCAAAGTATGCACTGGCTACAACCTGAGATTACTAGTACGCATCATATCTATCACTTCACTTCACTCCACTAAAAGAATATCAACTTCCTACATTTCAATTTTTACGTGGAACAGAAAACAGAGTAGCTGGGTAATGATACACCCTGTCATCTCTGACGTCTCTATATCCTGTCTACAAGGACACAGCAAGAAAGATCTTTGGATGACATCCCATGCTCGCTCCAAATCCAATTTCGAAAGCGCGAAAAAAATGGGCAAACTAAGTTATTAGTTAAATTTTCATGATAGAGACCATAAAAATATTAGACGCTGTAAAGAAAAATGAAGTGACACGGCATGCCCGGCATAGTATCAGAGCCATAAATTTGAAGTCCTGTATTAAAGGAGATACTCGAAGTGACTCTAGTGCGGTAGCCTCGCCATTACAGCTACACTTATGACTACAACACTACTAGTATCACATCTACAAGCTCACTTAAGGCTAAAACACATGTTTTTCCATTTTCGGCCAATTTTGTTGTCACGTGGAGCAACGCGGAGTAGAACGAAATTTTGTGGGTTATTTTTCGACATCATACGAAAATCAAAGGGCACAGATCATAGAGATGTCACCCATGAAATTTACTTGCTGTGGCCTAATCATACCTTCCAAAAACGCCAGCTGGTTGTGAAGGTTATTTCTCGGTCTGTGGTCATGTTCTATTGTCTCTCGTACAGTGTGTGTAATCACTTCTAGTAATGATTTTCTTCAAAGTCAAATGTCCCTGATGGATGATCTATTTTTACAAACTGCAAAATACCACTTAGCAGAAATTGTATCTGTGTTTGTTAAGTTATTGGAACGAATGTTAGAGTCAGCATTGTGCATTTTTGATTCGCCTAGAATAACCGCCGATTTCCAGGCAAGTGAGTGAGTGAGTGAGTGAGTGAGTGAGTGAGTGAGTGAGTGAGTGAGTGAGTGAGTGAGTGAGTGAGTGAGCGAGCGAGTGAGTGAGCGAGCGCGTGAGTGAGCGAGTGCGTGAGTGAGTGAGTGAGTGAGTGAGCGAGCGAGTTCGTGAGTGAGTGAGTGAGTGAGCGAGCGAGTTCGTGCACGAGTAATTTCGTGCGTGCGTTCGTGCGTGCGTTAGTTCGTTCGTGAGTGAGTGAATAGAGCTGGAGGATGAATAGAGTGAAGTGTGCTCCAAGTTCGCACATTGAAATCCCATCCCCCAACAGTTTGAAGAAAAGGCGCGCCATGGCTAATCGGATTGTAGCCGCACGTCCGTACACCGCCCACTCCGCCAGGCTGATCGATGGGCCCATGAAAGAGCTGACCTCACATCACCGCCGCCGGCGCACCTAGTAATGCGCCGGTAAGTGACGTTCACATGACCGCAGTTTAAGCGCGTGGCTCCGCATATAAATCACTGTACTACAATTTGGTACAGAAATATCATACATTCGGTGTCACTTTACATATTCCATAAGGATATGAATCATGGTCATCTGTATGATTATATGATTAATGTCTCATTAATGATGAGACAGTGTTGTATCTGTAATGACATGACTGCATTAGTCTGGGCTACATACTAGCAGTTCGTCTTTATGTTCCCATTATTGTGCGACGAAACGATAAACATCCTCCCCAAAAGCGACAAAACAGATCAATTATCTAAACAAAGGAATCAATAATCAATATTTTCAGGATAAGAAACAAATGGCTATGCGCGATTCTTATCTATTATGCCGTATCAAAAAGGCTTTTAGATGGTTAATTTTCCCTGTTATTACTACATGAAGACTACAAATCCCACTGGCCCCTTGGAAAAACAAGTTACTTTTTACCACTTCGAAATGACTAGATTTTGGAACCGCTAGCTGCTTGTTTACAGCCAAGGGCGTTCTTCAACAGTCCATGACCCCGGGGGAAAAAGAAATACCGCTATTAGAGGATTGGGCCTAAAATAAGAAACCTCGATTGTTCCCATCTGTATTGAGAGGTTCTCCATGTCTATAGAGGCTTATCAGTGCCGGCTAACCGTGGGCTTCAGGGGTGAGCGCATTCTTTGAAACCCGTGACACCCGAGATGTGCGCCGTGAAAGGGAAGTATGGGGAGTCCTGGGGGCGCGGTGGGGGTTTGTTTGGGACTGAGGGTGTCCGTATCTAGGATAGGATGTCATAGATGGGGACATGGAACACCTGGGAACACCTGCCGAGCCTGCGAACACTACTAGCATGTAGAGAACGTCTGAATCACGCTCCTAGCGGTCCGCCTGACTACCCTGCCCCTCAGAGAGGGGACCAATAAGCCCTTGGCAGCGTAAGATTGTGTAACACTGGCTAGATGTACGGATACTTCCGCACAGAATCAAGAACAAACTGCGCAAAATCGATCTACCGCGATATTGGTGACCCTGGCTTGATGCTGGAAAAACCTCCCCAAATAAACTCCAGCACTCCTGGAAGGTCTGCAAATGAAGCTAGCGGGCACATCCGTACTCATACTCAGTCATCAATCAATGCATTGTGCTACTGAGTTGGTTAATAAATTCCATGACGTCAGTCACAATCCTCCTTCAGTAACCCAAACAACATGTTCTGTTAAAATCGCATTTTCCATTTCGGCGGATGTGGACAAAACTTCCATAGAGCAAGACTGAGAACGACTGGCGTTCAAAAGAACGTGGGGACAATGGTATTCCGGAGACGGCAAGATCGATTTTAGGCGAGGCCTGGCACAAATAGGATCGGGTGACCTTTAACTATTTACCGAAGTCATTAGTCTGATCGATGGGTATACGTCTATAGTGTGATGTTGGACAGGATGTGACCTGCGAAATATGCAGAAATGTACATGACAAATGTACTCTGTGTGAAGTCCAAAACAAGGACACGATTTGCCACTTTCATAGAAGCATATCATCCTTTCTTCCTCCATGGTTCCTATCTCATCATCCTCATCCCATCCTCCTCGCCGCATAAATGCGGACGTTAAATATTGAAAGCGGCTTTCCACGAGCTACCAGTATATCTTTATGGAACAAGTTTCCAAGTGATTGTTTCCCTGATTGGCACAGCTTAAAACTTTTCAAGACAAAGGTGAAAAGATCTGTCATCATAATCCAGCTAGAATATAAACCCAAAACATTGGACTGGTTCAAGACAAGCCTTGTTTTGTGGTGAACTGAAGTAAACAAAAAAAAAAAACTATGAAACAGAAACATGAAACAAAGTCTCAAACTTTAGAGAAAGTGATATGTTTGTCATGCAATTAAAAGTGATAGGAAAAATTGAGAAACTGGGAATAACAGTGATATATAATATCGGTATTTTTAAAAAACTTTGTATTGATCTTTTTTAACTGTATTGATCCTACTAAATCACTTTGTTGCAAAATGTCAAAGTCCATTGCTATGTCAAACTCCCACGACCTTTACTTATATGTACATTATTTGTTGTACATATACTGCCAACTATAAGGTGTACACACTGTGCTGCACAAAAAAAAAGATGTTATAAGTAATGAAGTGGATGTTGTAAATAGTCCACCACTGTTTTAAATAATACGCAGCTAATCTTATGGATGACATCAGCATCCTCATTGATTTTCGCCTCCAGAGATGGTCAACACCGCAAGAAAATACCGTAAATAAGAAAGTATGTTGTTGTGTGCTAGCCCTGATTGGACCTGAACTGGTGGCATTAGTGAGGTAATAATGAGTGTAGTTGCCAAGTTGAATAAAGGAATAAAAAACTTGTTGGCTGTGATAACATGTTTTGTCACTTAAATTCCTGTTGTACCATTTATGGTCTCTTTTAAAAAAAGAACTAGGCATCTTTGTTTTTCACCGTTTTTCTTTTCATCCCCTTGCAAAGGAGTCCGTAGATGTCATCCAAAAAACTTACTTGTTGTGGCCTAAAGCAAACATTCACACACCCATCCTTTCACAGCCACTAAGTGCCATGGATAGCTGACATCAGTGTATATCCTTCTTATAATTGTAAGAGGACAGTTTTAGAAACCTTTCATACCCACTGACGTCACAGGAAGCTTTGATAGACAGGGTATTAAAGCCAGATGCTCAGGGACAGAGAGTGTTTCCAAAAATTGCCTGAAAAACATCTGTGTTGACGTCAAGAAGTACGAGCCTGTGGCATACTGTATATATAATAATACCTGTATACCCGTATCAATAATAGAAGCACTGAAGCGTTACAATGTCAAGTCTGCTTTCCATGTGTAGTCTATGGTTCTGACAAGTGACATATTGTAAGGCCACAGCTAGTAAATGTTATGGATATAATACTCTGTAGAATGCCAATCTAATAAGAGAGAAAGAAAAAAAAGCAATATTGGTAAAAAAACAAGATATGGTAAAAAAACAAGATCTCTTAATGTTCAAAATAGATGGATATTGTAACAAGAATTGCAGCAACAACAAAAATATCACAGCCTTCCAGTGTTTTATTCTTGTGACACTAGTGTGATAGCCTAGTTTATTCATATTTCAATTAAATAGACAAGGACGTACAGTTGCAGGCTTGTTGGGTCTGTTTATATTTCACTTTCTCTACAACAACAGAAATGAATGATGAGAACATGTTGAAAACCCATTCTATAATGTTTTCATCATCCAGATATAAGAATCAAAAATGCTTTCCCTTGACAGCCGTTCACAGCAGAAAAAAGGCTGGGGTTGGCAGGTTTTTGTTAGGGTCGGTCTGGTAACTGGAAACAACATTTTTTCCTAGACCTTACTGTTAACTATAGTAGAAACTTTTTTTTAAAGATCTATATAGCAGCATAGACATCTCAATAATATAATAACATCTACCAACATTCCAGAGGACTTACCTATAAAAAAAAGACCAATCTTTTATTTGTTACCTTAATAATCATTGCACATTCTTCTAATTGTTTCCTTCCTGGTATCTTCTCACATTAACATATCTTTTATTTGTTTCCTAATGAGTTACTGTAAAAATCCAAACTCAGATAACAACGTTTGTGTCTGTGTGTTGACTTGCTCGCTGTCCATGGTGGTCTGAGTCTGAGCGTTTCCGGACCCCCCACCCACAAAACTGGAGCCTGCCTGAGTCTCCATGTCCATGAGCTCCAGCTCAGGGAACAGGAAGCCATTGTTAGCTGTTTTCTGTGTCTGCATGTTAGACAGGAAGTTGTCAGCAGTGTTCTGTATGGTCTGTGTGTGTGTGGAGGACAACTGTGGTGGGGGCAGATCTGCTGGCTGGGACATCAACAAGTCATGTAGGTTAAACTCTGGGTCTGTCTGTGTGTACGAATGTAACGGCTCCATGTCCTGGTAGGCAAACGACAGGTTTGTCTGAGTCTGACTGTCATTCAAGAGGAGAAAGTCTTCAAAGTCAAAGTCAAGGTCAGTCGTCTGAGTCTCCATGCTGGAGAACTCAACAGAGGACATGTCTGCTCCATTGCTGCTGTCGATGCCGATACTACTGGACTCGAGTGTTTGCGTGGAGGTATGCTCAAAGATCATGGCTTCAATGTCAGAAAAGAGGGGCAAGGTTTGAGTCTGGGCACTGGACAGGGATCCCGCCTCCTGGAACATTGCATCAGTCTGTGTACCTCCGTTCAGGAAGCTGTCGGAGGAGTTAGGTATGCTTTGAATGAAGGAAGGCAGCAGGACGTTTCCATCCCCCATGTTGGACATTTGTGAGACCACAGGGTTGGTGAGACTCGGGACGGTCAGCCACGCCTGCGAAATCGGCTGTTGTTGCTGTTGCATGGGGAACTGTTCCCTGTGGAACCCACCAACCTGTCCCGGGAACCCAAAACTATCTCTTGTGTTGGACAGAATTGCAGAGTGTGGGTTCTGTAGGTACGGGGTCTGCGTGTGACAGTTCTGTGGGCGCGACGTCTGCGTCTGCACATTGGTGGTGTAGTTCAGGGGTGTTCCCACCTGCATCCACGCATTTGAAACACCCCTCAATATTGGAGGGCTTAGCTGCGCCTGGACGGCTGTGGACGACCGTTGTGCAAACAAGTCTGTTTGTGACGTCTGCACCGCAGGCAGTATGTGCAAGGGGTGGCTGTCTGTTTGAATAGTTTGGGTGACAAGCTTTTCAAGTCTTCTGGAGGCGCTGTGTGTGTCCAGAGGAATAGAGTCTGTCTGGACATTTTGAGTGACGAGGTTCTCCAACCGTCTGCTGGCTATCTGTGTACTGAGGGGAATGCAGTCAGTTTGTACATTCTGAGTAACAAGTTTCTCGGATGTTCTTTTTCTGCCTGCCGTTTGAGTGCCCTCATCTCGAGTGTCCACCACCTTGTTTTCCTTCTGTCTGGCGATCCTCTGTCTTCTCTTGATGTAGCTCGGTGCAGCCGTTTGTATCCCTACTTCACACACAGATGTAGTAGTGGCCTGCACTGCTGTCTCACATCTCACAGATGTTGATGAATTTTGTGATGACTTATTAGTGCCAGACACAGCATAAGGGGCTAGGGAAGGTACCCTGGGCTTTGGTAGTATTTGGACATACCTTCTTATCTTAGTAGCTGCAACGACTTTGTCTTTCTGTTCTATTTTGGAAGAGATATTTCTGTGCTGTAACAATGAAACCTTTGTACATGGCGACTGACTCCTGTTTTCAGAAGAAAATGGGGTGTGGCAAACTGGTTGCCGTTGATGATGACTTTCTGATTGATTGCATGATGGTGTATTATGCTGTCCAATGAAAGCAGGCTCTGACCGAGTCACACCGCCTGATTGGTCTGATGGATGGACCAATGGCTGTGCCTGTAGCGAAGCTGCAGTAGGAGGATGTGTACCTTGCGCCTGATTGGGCAGGATTACAATGACCTTGACAGGTTGTGACTGAGGGATAGAGTGAGACTTTCTCTTGGCATTATTTCTGGAATTACAAAATTAAGAATCATTAGTTTCTTTGTATCCTCTTTAAAAAGGACAGATTCCCTCGATTTATCTCATCAGCTCGGTAAATGACCATTCTTGCCCAAAGAGTCAAAACAGCTCGCATTTTGGTGACCCTCTGTTAGGGCAATACTGACTGACTCAAGATCTACTTTGCACTGAGGCTCAATGCTGCCGTGTTCTTCATTGGACCTCTTTCTGCAGTACGTTGCTGCAGTGCAAAGCAGAACCAGTCAGTATTGCCCTGAGAAAATGGTCACCAAAATATTGGCTGCATTCTCTGTATTAAGTCTTTCATTGTGAATAAAACTTTGTTACTCAAAGAACAGGACTATAAAGTACATTACTCTACACTTACACTTTAGAGTGGTCCTTCTTCAGTAACTCGTCTGGAAGAGAGTGCCCCTTCCTGGCAGCGTGTGTCTCCAGAGCCTCCATGGTGGTGTAGGGACAGCCACAGCTGCAGTGCCAGATCTGACCACATGTCTTCTCATGTCTCTTCAGGTCTTTCTTGAAGGCAAAGCCAAACCCACACTTTGTGCAGTGCAATTTCTTCTCTGCATGCATGCGGGCATAATGCTGGGGGAAAACACTAATTGTTAGAGCTCAAATTGAATCCTGAATCATTATGAATGATGGTCACAAAATTACACAAGCTTTAAATCTGTGTAAATGTCTATATCATTGCAACAGCTATTTCTAACACTTTGATGTCATGGTGATATTGAAACGAAAGTGTTGTCAAACTGATATATGTTATCAAGTCTGTAAAGCGACATATTGTAAAGCTGTCTGACAACAATGGGTACTAACTGATTAGAATAATGTAGTCAATGAATATACAGAATACATGTTTAACACAGCAGGTGTTGGACCAGGGTGGTTTGGTATACACCTTGCTTTATTCTTTTTCTCATACCCATCCAAGAATTTCAATGCAAAATGTGCTGGAAGTTATAAATTTTGTAAGAACATCAAATCCAACATCTGAATCCGTAAATCAGATTTTCAACAGTGATGCATCCAGTGCATACAAAGCACGTATGAATTAGTGTGAGGAAGCCTGCGTGAAACAAGTCATCATTATAATCATTGGTCAACATGCTTACACACATTATACAGTCCCTTACAGGGTGTCATGCCATGAAACCTGTGGAACACTGTAAAATACAGACTGGTCCAAAAACACCCAAATCAAACATCATCACAGCCCAGGTATGACATAATGTAAAAGACTGTGCATTGTACACACCTGTCTGATGAGGAACATGGAGGTGAACGGTCTCCCACTGCCTAACCTCCGCTCACAGTCAGGTAAAGGGCAGTAGAAGTGCTTTGTTATCTTCTTCTTCTTCTTCCCTTTAGGGAAGGGTGCTAAATCCTTGTCCATGGACTGTGGGTGCAATGTCAATTTTGTGTTAACTTACCATCAGGATACTGTAAATTTATTTACTTTTGCAGTGTTTTCATTTTGAGAGGAAAAGGGAAGTTTTTGCAATGTTTGTACAATTTTTTTTTGTAATTCAAGGTTTAAAAATCTGCAGCACAGTACAAAGTAGTCATACATTGGACACTGTCACACTGTCACTCACACACATGAGAAGTGTCATGAATTTGTGGCAGAGAGGTTTTAATTTACAATATAAAGATCTTACAGTATAGATGTTTTATGCTTTTTCCATACACAATATAAAGCTGTTACTGACAAGCTTTTGCTAAGTCCTCCAACCTTCTCAAGTTGAAATAACCCAAAGCCTATCATAGTATGTCACGTGACCTAAATTGAAGTGTGACATCAGCAATGGGTCAAAGGTGCCTGACAGTCAGGCCTCCATCCACATTAGGCCTTATCCAATGTGGGGGCCGAAACTGACTGACCTGGTGCTGACGTCCCACAGGTCATGTGACATAGGCTTTAGGTTCTGTCAACTTCAGAAGGATCCGAGGACTGCTCAAGAGCCTGTTGGTGAGTGCTTTACCTTGTATATGGAAATACTTTCATCAAGAAAAAACAAAATAGGGTATAAAAATCCCTATAACATTAGTGTCATACCAAGCTTTGAATAACATTGATTACCCTTGATAAGCCATGTCTCTTGGCCATGTGCATGCTGAGAGCTGATTGGTTGGCCACAGTCTGGCCACACCCCTCCACATCACACTGCACCTCTCCCCGGGCCGGCTCCTCCAGCTGGCTGATGGGAGGACAGATCTCCTCCACCTCCATCACTCACGCCTCCTCAGGACATCTAACTGTGAAGAAATTAATAGAGAGAACTGTACAGTGTACTTCATATCACACTACTAGTATATATGTATCAGCTCAACTGTGGGTTTCGACCATCAGGTGATCCAACTTGTCAGAGGGCTGAGATCAAGGGTAAAGGACACACTGTACTGTATTCTTCTTATGTCATACCCACTCAAGAAAACACCCATTTCAATGCAAAATGCACCAGAAGTTGGGAAAATTCTGGGTTCTCAAACAAAAAATTGTAAGAACAGCAATTCTAACATGCAAATATGGCATTCTATTAAGACATCAGTACATGCAAAGCACATTTGACTCCTTCAATGGAAGGCCATGTACAAGGCCCTAAGATACCCTTAAAGGGGCATTCCACTCCAGAAGAGGGAGGTGTTTTCCAATAGATAATGTGTCATTGAATACATAATCAGCCGAATTTTATGGAATTCACCTTGGGATGACTTGCGCGATGTGTGTTTTGTAAAACAATATGACACTCACTAAACCCATGCAGACCCTAACGCTACCCATACATTCCCTATACGCATAGACACTTTGTTTAACGTGCATATTTTTGGAATAAACGAGGATCGCAAAGCACACTGAGAAGGCAAATTGATCATAAGATAGCAAAGAACACATAACAAGACGAGATTTCTTAGCGATCCTGAACCCAAATCAAACATTATCATGGCTCTTCTCATTTGTGTTAAGGTGACCACCATGATCTGTATAATGTTCTGCATGCTGCATTGCATGGTGATTTATGAATGACATTTCACCATCTAGTAGATCTTCCTTTAACTACATATATATAGTATAAGTGCGCAGTGACGAGACTTGTACATCACTACAGATCTAGAAGGATCATAATTTGGACTAAAGGACATTAAGGAGAAAACAGGACACTAGAACACAGAAATAGATTGTTTTTTAGGTTTTGTAAAACTAAATGAATCACTATGTACATTATACTAAGCTACAAATGACAGACGGTGCCAAAGCAGTTTTCTTATCATTTTATCATCGTCACAGAATTCGAGTTGCAAACACAGATAGCAGGACCAATCTTTCTCTGAGTTTTAGAATCATAAAAGACTGACAAGCAACCCGAAGCAGTAACTGAGTAAGCCACCCCCCTCCCCACACAAATAACCAAGTACAATTAACGAACATAACACCACTATAACCGAACGAAATGGCTATCAGGGGTCACAATGTGGTTACAGGTCACACAAAAACTCGACATACCTTCAGTACGTACCCGAGAAAATAGTCAAAACGTGTTTTCTTCTACTAGCAGGACTTTCTTCGGTATTTTGTCCGCCATTACTGTTTGGACTATACTATTGTTGCACGGGTTATGTAAAAGTATTCTTATTTATGTGATGTTAAAGCACTTACAAATAACAAATTTTACAGACAATAGTTTTATAGAATATTATAAAATACGAAAAGATTATTTTTATGGGACTTGGTGTTGCAAAAGTAGACGAAGTCTAAGTTAAAGATAACATAATACCTCCATTTATGTAATAGAATGGACCGAAGGTTAGAGGTCACTTTTTCAAAGTTGTGTGGTAGTTTGCGGCTTTCCCTGGCCTGAGTAAATTTGTAACGGAATCAAGATGTCCCTGACACTAAAGATAGACGTACGCCCGCCCCGCAGCAAGCTGGTGATTGAGAAGTCAAGCTTTGATGACGATAAATCCAGACATCGCAAGAATGTGGAGGAGCATCACTTCAATCATATGGTGAGGGCCCTGAAGACTTTTGGGGGGAGACTGGACCCACTGCCCCCACTGTGCCGCCGCCACTGGTTTTTGAGCATGACGCCATCCAACATATTTCATTTGTCGGTGCGGAAGGTGCAATGTGTCGCAATGAGTACCTAGTTTTTCGGCTAGGGCCGTCCCTCGGATAGGACGTTAAATGAGGGTCTGCATGTGGGGTCCCGACAACAATTTACGTAGCCTGGATACCATACCCCAACCTCAAATATCTTTCGATAGATACTTGAGATCGGGCTGGGGTTTGGTAACTAGGCTACGATTTACGCTGAATTCAGAAGAGCCCCCTACGTATTACGCTAAATCAAGGAATGCAATTACGCTAAATTTGTTCGCCTAGCTACGAATTACGTAGATAAGATCGTTACCCCACGAATTATGGGAAATAAAATAGGCTGCCAACGCCTTACGTAAAAGAGCATGCAGACCCTCTTAAATGGAGGTCCCGTGTCTGGGGAGAGCCATTCCCCAGGCACGTTAAAGAACCCGCCACACGTGCAATGGTGCGGTGTGAGTGGTTCAAAACCTACAGTACCTTGGCAGCACCTGGGGCAATTACTGTCGTATTGAGGTCACCTGAGTGGCGCCGAATGGCAGCTCCCTCTAGACCCTTGTGATTTAGCCCCGCCTATTGTAAGCTCCTTGCAATTCAGACCCCGGCTGCAAAGAGTGAGTAGTCGGCCCACCCAATAACAATAACAATAAAATTTTGAAATCCTGACCCTCTGAAACGTCATGTCCTGAATTTTTCTAGGCAAAATTATAATGATGGCAAATTTTCTATCTGCGAAAAAAAGTATTTTCAGCATTTCGAGCGCCGGAGGGGCGAGAAGTTGCAAGGGAGGCCCAGGAACATTTTTAAATCTTTCCTCTCTAAAACCTAAAACGCTATTTCCTGCATTTTGTTGGGAAAGACTAAGCTAAGTTTAAAACTTTAATGACATTTCTATTTAATAAATAGCAAAAAAAAAAAGGTTTTCGAGGGCAACGCCCCCAATATATATAATATGTCCATGACCGAAAGTGAAAGGGCGGTCTGGCAAAATATTGAAATCTTGTCCGTCTGAAACGCCATTTCCTGAATTTTGAAGAGCAACATTTGCTAGTAGACTATGCCATGACTTACGAAAATTGTCAGGCTAGACTACGATTTACGTAACATTTTTTAGGCTTGATTACGTTTTATGTGGAAATTTAGGCTCGATTACGCTAAAGTACGTGAAATGCACTGGCTACGTTTTACAGTAATTTTTTTCACCCTCACTACAAATTATGTAATATAAAATAGCTTCCCTACGAATTACGGGAAATTAAAGGCCTGCCTACGCCAAATACGGAAAAGAGCATGCAGACCCTCTGTAGACACCTGGTCTCCCTGATGAGGTCAATTACCTTAATTTTGGACACCCTGGTAGTCCCAGTGTCTGCATATGTATAATAACATTCCACATAATATGGAATCAGATGTTTTGTCACAGTGACATTGCAACATTTCATCAGTACAGAACTAACAGAAAATAGTTTTTACAGAAATTGTAGTGTTTTGTCTTTTATGGCATGCATGTTTTCCATACAAAGGTGGAGCTGTTCATTCCTGGCTGTGCAGAGCTGCCACCTAGCGTCCAGGCAGAGTTTGACAGGTGTGATGATTACTACCTCATCAAGAACGTCCCACTTACAGAGTTGATCAACAAAGATTTCATCGAAAACTTTGTCAAGAAAGGTTTGTACCCAGAGCTAGACATTTTATTTTGACATTTAAGTGTAGTGTATCATGTATGGGAAAATTTTAAGTAGGTGACAAAATCTGTAGTACTAGTAGTAGTACATATGTTGTACTATTTTTATGTCAGGAAGTTATGTTTTTATTGGAATTCTGTATTTTAGTGGTAATGAAGCACCAACTAGTTATCCATGAAGGTACTGCATTCTGAAACTGTCTGGTTTATGTCTAGGAGGGAAATGAGTGGGCGACCAGAGGGTGTTAGAATTATAGTGCAAGTCAATGCAAACACGTGTGAAACAGGTTTTGCTTTCAGGAACCTGTACTTAGATCGGGAGTAAGAAAATCATAGTATTGTACAAAATAATTAACCAGTCTTGAATACTTGTCTGCTCTGTAAAACCACCCACTTTGTATTATCATGTGTCCACAGGTTCCTTGTACATGCTGTCCCACAACACACATATTGATAAGCACAATGCTTATGCAGTACTACCCACAGGTAACGTCCCCATGTTTGTTCCTTTACACACAGTTCTGCTGCTGAACATTTTATGTCGGTTCACAGATCAAACTGTACATGTGCAGTGTGGTATATTTTGCATGATATGTCAAAGTTGAAGAAGGCCCCCAAAACATAGACTAAACATGTCTGGACACGGATAAAGCATCAGTCTAAGAACGGTCTACAAGTTCGGGCACCTTTGACTTTGCATATGTGCAGTTCAAAACTGTGAACTGGCTTATTATTTTCTATTTCCTATCCCAGTGGTAGTTTCTACCAGACTGACTATTATAGAGAGAATAATTTGCCAGGGTAGTTTTGCTACCAAAGCAGTAGACCTTAGCATGGGCTGACTCCCTTGGCCAATTTTTTGGGCAAATTCTACAATCCACGTACCCTCGTAGAAAATCCGGGTGGAGGCTATCCCAGCAGTACTTCAACAGTCTAATAAAACTACCCGTGTGATGTATTATTCTTATAGGTCAGTTGATCCTGTCAGTACACAAGGACACGTATGAGGAGCTGGGCCTTGTGGGACAGCCATCACAGTTTAATAGGAAGGTCAAGAGAAAGTTTGGTAAGTCAAGTGGCATGTAAAGATAAATGTGCCTTTGAGGCTGTAGGGGCAGTTGGTTGATAGTTCACTGTGTTTAGGGCATGGTATTGGAGGGCAGAGCCCATCCATCTCCATCTACTGCCTTTTCATACCCCAAACTGAAGTCATGTACACATTTTTACACGTTGGTACAGTGAGGAAAGTTGTGTTAAGAACCTTTCCCAAGAACGTCTATACAGAAATACCAGAAATCAAATCCATACTAGTACCTTCCCGACATTGTGTCCGGTACCGGAATCAGGACGACTCGGACCATTACTAACTCGGCCCATTGAAAATCTGGTCAACTCGGACCACCCCCCTGGTCAAGTCGGACCACCCCCATGTACCAGTCGGACCAGCCGGCGATATAAAAACCGCGATGTTAAAACAAAGTCGGCTTGAGAAAAAACTTCTTAATCAGCAATTAATCTTCAACAAGAATGATCAATGCCCACATCTTATTTGTCTAAGGCTATTGCGAAGAGCAAGTAATGATAAAGTGTATTAGAAGCGCCTCACACATATCCATTTGTCTGCACACGCTGCGTATTTCGTGGTCAACGACCTAATGTGCGCCGCATGGAACACCGAAAAGTTCCGATGAATTACACAATCCAACCTACAGTTTTCTCATTTTAGAGTACATAAATATAAAACTAGTGTTGGGGATTACATTTTCGAAAAAAATCAATTAAATAGCTGTCTAGGGGGGATGGTCCGAGTTGTCCCGGCAGATGGGCCGAGTTGACTGGGCCGAGTTGGTCATGGTCCGAGTCGTCCGACATTCTCCGGTACCGTAGCCACGTAGTCATTCAATGACAACCTGTCATATTTGACATATACTTGTATTACCAAAAATCTTCACCATAATATACTAAATGTATCACTTTTTTTTTTTTACATATTACAGTTGTGGAGGTTGATCTCACACAAGACATCTTTGTTCCTGGGAAAAAGAATTATGAGCGTGTGAAACAGGGGTTCCAGAGGACAAAGCTAAAAGCAGACTTTCTGCTTTCATGGAAACCAGAAGGTACTGTATCTTCTTTAGGCCATGTTGATTTGACTATATGGATGACATCCCAGTGCGCATCAATTTTTAGCCGTTTCCAAAAATAAAAAGTAGTAGCCTATTCCATTGACATCATAACCTCAATTCTCATGTGCAATTACCTAGTTCTACCATCTCTGAACTGTGCTTCCTGCCACTCTGTCAAGTCTAACCTTTGCGGTCATCTTCCCACTCCCTTCCTACCAGTGTTCTCAAATAACTATGGACGGACGCCAACTCTGAAAACATGGACTCTACACAAGCAGTAAATGCTTTAGTCAACAATATCTAATCCATGAACTCTATGTTTGTATGCTAGGTACCAGACAGTTGGCTGGCTCCATACTGTCCCATTTTCAAGGCAGCTACGAGTGTGAGAGACACAGCCAGGCTCAGCAGACCAGCAGGCACACAGACCTCCTGCTGCCTGTGGTTCACAGCACTGAGCTGGAGGAGGGTGAGGACGGACAGTGGTGCAGTGCGAGGGAGTGGTACGAATGGCTGGGAGCTGTATCATGTGGGATCTCTTGGTGAGTGTTAGAATTGAAAATAATTACCTACTGTAAATTTGCAAACTTTTGTAGTGGTTTTATTGTTGAAGTGACTACAGATTCATGACACATGTATTTCAATGTATTACAACATTACGTCAATACATTCAAAATACTTCAAAAACCTCCTTTTTCTTCCTTGTGCAAAATAAGCCCACCTCAAATGTAGACGAGCTTACAGTATATTGTTAATCTTCTCCCTGACTCAGATGAACATACATGTAGTTGCAAAGGTTAATGTTGAGCAGTATCTAAAATTATAAAGCCAGTCTTAAGTTACCACCAATCTTGCTTTAGAACTTGATAACTGTAGATAGAATAAAGCATGTTTTATTTTCATTCTGTACAGCAATGAAGCACCTGAGCACTACATCTCCAGATACAGCTGTCCTGATCCTAATGAACTGACAGCAGCTGCAGTGAGACATTCCACGACAGGGTTCATAGCACCTGGGAATGTGTGCACCCTTCAGGAGGCAGTCAGGTAGGTGCAAATCATTGTGAATCTATCATAAATGTTTTATACACTGCAGATACACAACATTATTGTAAGACCATATGTTGTGTATCTGTCACAAATCCTATGATACATTCTGGGATACAAGTTTCTTTTTATGATACAAAAATGTACAGGAAAAGAGGGGATTTATTGATACATTTATCAATCTTGAGGGTAGTCGACCAATTTATTTTGAGACCAGGATATACATGTACATGTAGCTATACCACAAACTATACTGCAACCTCAAATCATTCTCCTACGCAGAGCCTAGCCCACAGCCTATACAATAAACCTTAGAGCAACTCTGCTAAAAAGGGATGAGGTTTCCACTTCTGGGGCTGTACATGTAGCCTATAACCTCAGTCAGAGAATCTTCTATATGTTTTTATTTACGGTAAAGCCAATACACTGATTCGCTGACAGGTGGGTGGAAGCCATGCTCACAAAATTGGAAACCTCAGCACAGTTTAGCATAGTCTCCCTAAGACTTGTATTGACTTGTGTTGGCCACAGATAAGACTCTGCGTACGAGAATTGCTCAAATATGCATGTACAGATATAGTAGTTGGTTTCTGTTCTGCTTTATTCTACACACAGATCCTACATGAGAGATAACAAGTCCACCTGTCCCTGGGCAGCCCTGACCGCCCATGGGTTTGTGGACAGCCCTGTCTCCTGGGCCAGAAGGGAGCATGGGTTCCACCATGGAGGGGAAAACCTCTACACTTTCCTCATCTTCAGAGACAGCAACTACTGGCTGTTCCAGGCTGTGGGGACCAATGACATCTGTCCTTGACAAATAAAATTATACACGAGAAGCCACCAGTGTTGTCTAATTCTTCTACAGAGTCTTTATTTACACCTTGGGAAGGTTTGGCTAAACTGGGGTGTGTCAGTGTGGCCTCTAACCAGCTGTCAGCCAATCAGAGAATTGATTAAACATTTAGGCTTTTCTCTGATTCGTCGATGAAGGTTAGACATCCAGATAATAAGATACGCCAAAAAGCAGTTACTCAAGCAACTGGATATGATTTTGGAAACGGTCAGACGTTTCAGATAGCCATCCGGCATCTTTCGTCAGTGATACGTCAGTTTTCTCTGATTGGCTAACATAAGTGGAAACGTAAGTTTGGTTTAGCAGAGCTCCACAACCGTAATCATCCTATGCCTTATAGTTTAAATGTACAGATGTATCTTAAACATGTGAAGACTTTCTTATTCATATCAGTTTTTGCCACTATCATCACCATCTTCTGGTTTTCTCTTCTCCGCCAGAAGGATGGTGTTCTTGCCGATGTGTGGAAGTGACTCCAGGTATGAGGGGAAAGGTGGTTCAGCTATCCCCGCTGGGCCCAGGGCCTTCATACCTTCTAACACATTGCTGCCTGTAATATTGTCAGCAAAATATATTATGTTAAAGGATGGTTTTCATCAGAACAGTTGTTCTACTTTTCAATAAAAATTGTAAAACACTTGCAAGGAGTATCATGTTACATCTTGCCACTCTGCAAATAGTCATAACTGCAGGTGCACTCCAAGACAAACAAACTACAATACCTCCATTTTCAGAAACAACAGTTCTTACCTGAGAATTTGACTGTCATGTGGAAAGGCTGGTCGTCCATGCCTGGTGCTACCCCTCCATGTTCGAAGCTTGCATGCAACTGGAAAAGAATGAAAAGTTGGTGGAAGTATCCTACACAATGTAGACTGTATAGCCTATAGGTCACAGGCAAGGCTCTGCATAGAATGAAAGAATGTTACCCAAGACAAAACACAGGATGGCCTACCTTGTACACTACATTCTCCAGTGTGGGCTGTGGCTCATCCCCATATGTCTCCCTTGTGTAGTCTTCCCTCCACTGTCTGTCCTCTGCATCTTCCTGTATGACATCTTCATTCTCTGACTCTTCACCTGCATTTTCAAGAATGCAATACAAAACAATCAACTTTTGTCCAATCTACCAAACTATTGATGTACAACATGTACAAGTAAATTATGAATTGCACATTTTCCATTGTGCTGCTCTAGAAATGCAATGATGCACCTGGTTTTTCTCACCATATGATCAAACTACATCTACGACCAAAATACAGAATTCTTGTGTGGTGATGCCATCCCTGAAAGTACTCGTTCATTTGGAATAATAACTCCTTTATTTACTTTTCCGGTACAGCCTTTATTCATTCATTTATTGAGATGTACCACATTTGTGGAAGGATTGGCAGAACAGGTGACTACTGTAAATGCATTTAAGTTCGTGGGGATTAAATTTCGCAGTAGCGGGAAAATGACTTTTCGCGGTGGATTTAATTTCGCTGTAACACCATCGACTGCAGTCTAATACCATAATAGAAAAATGTTCGCGGTGGATTTAAGTTCGCGGTAAAGTGGTCGCCGCGAAAACCGCGAACATTAATCCACCGCAAACATTTCTGCATTTACAGTATCATCTTTTCAATATGTCAACTCCTAGGTTGATTTGTAAGGTTTGACCAACTCACACCAGGATGGCATAAAAGTGCCTTTCCCAAGAGTACAACATTGGGGTCTGCTGGGGATTTGAACCCAGAACCTTCAGATTCTACGTCAACAACCCTAATGATGAATCTACCCTACCTTGCTTCTTCCTCTTTCTGCTCGTCTGAGACTCTGGGCTGACATCTTCCTGGTTGTGTCTGCCCTTGCTGGAGTCCTTCTGGCCATGCCTGCGTTTAGCCAGTTCTGCCAGAGACTCCACATCCCTCCCTGACAGGTCCATAAACTGGGCCTTACTGTACCCAAGGGTCAGCAGCAAAGCCTGGAAACACAAGTATTGTTTTGTCAATGAGAAATAGAAAGAAGTTACTGCTGCAAACTCGATTAATGTTATGGTTGTTTAAATTTACGGTAGGATGTAAAGGAGGCTTTCATTGTGTTCTAAATTAAATTTGTGGTTCAAACAATTATTAAGTACAGTGTAGAGGATTGGCTGTCTATCAAGTACAGTAGTGACTAGTCTTACATGGGAGACATAATTCCCAGTTTAGCGGTCACCACAAAAACAACTGCCGTAAAAGTAAGTATTTAAAGTACTTTCATTTGAAAAGTGTGTCACATATGAACTAAATGATGAAAGTGTTAAGTGTTCCATACAAATGCAAAATTGTGAAATATGACACATTTCACTAGATGCAAACAAATTTATACAGGTAACAGGTGTAACGTATCAACTAAGACATAACAGCCAAGTCAATTCTTCTATACATAGTTACACATACAACACTACATACTAGTAAATAGTCTCAAAAACAAATCTGACAAGGATTACCTGTTTGATGTATTCCTTGTACTCAGCTTTCATGGTGGAAGTGAAGATGTGCGGAGAGGCAGGATAGTACACCATGTGTACGATGTTACTGGGTGTCCACACACTACCGACCTTCTCCTGTACCATCAGCCACACCCACAGGGCATCACTGTACTGTCTCACACACAGGATCTGGGTACAGATGACAAATGTAATCATTCATACAGAAATCAATGACATATTCCTCAATATTTAATTTTAATACATGTAACTGAGTTATTGCAATTTATCAACTTTTGTAACCCCATCAAAACAGAGATCATTGTATCTCTTACAATTACATTTCACAATGAATATGAACCTGCAAAAAGCAAATGAAAATATTTTTTTGGATTCATTGCTGTAAAGAGGAGGTGATGCAACTTTCCCAAGAACCCTTGAAATAATTTTTGACATATTTTATGAAAACAATATCAAGTTCTAGCATCACTTTCCGACTTCAGCAAAACTCTTGAACTTCCCTGATGACTATTTCTGATAGCATTACTCACATGTCTAAAATAGAAGAACAGCTGCTTCCCCAGTGATCTTTGAAATACATCTGCAGAAACAGTACAGTCATCCTGTTTTTCTGTGGAGAAAACAAACATTATTAATATTAGCAACACACTAGAACAACTTTCTCCCAAGCAACAAAAGCACTGCTGTGAAGGAAGTTTTCATTGGAGCAATAGTGTACATTTCTACAATATTTATTCAATAGTTGTCATTTTTTCTATCTAGCCTACGAACACTGCTACGCTATAAACATGTTGACATACATGAATGCTTTATTTCAAAAAAACATCTTACTAACATTGACTTTCACAGAACTCACTTTTGTGACCAGTGAAATGGTATGCATTCCATACTCTGTTCCTTGAATACATCTTGTTATCTGTGGAAAAAAAAATTGTGACCTATCATTATCAATGCAGTGTCATTCTTTTACACAGTCTCATCCAAAGCTGTCAGCCAATCAGAAAATTGGCTTTGTCTGAGGAAAACATTTAGGGGATTCTCTGATTGGCTGACAGCTGGTTAGAGACCACACCCATATAAAGTGGAAACCTCAGCCTGGTTTTGCAGAGCATAGGCTGCAGGCAAAGTGTAAAGGAATAAGCTCTTTCACACTTCCGATTATGCCTAAATGTGCTGTAACAAGAACTGTGGGTAATATGTCAAAGGTGCCCCTGAGACATCAAAGTCTGGACAATGGTTGAGATCAGTGTCATTTACATGTCCTGGATACATGAACCATCTTCGGGATGAAGGCATTGCCTGTGAGCTCCCGATCTTCACTCCTGCTTTTGTGCTTTTCACTCTCCCATAATTTGTCTAGCCAGGTTTTGATTGAATTTTAACTCATTCACTGATTAAGAGTCAACTACATACTGTGGGAGGGCATTCCAGTCATTTACTATCCTGGTGCTAAAGGACTTTGACTCTGACTCTGTTTTCTGGCCAGGGGAACCTTTAGACTTAAGTTTGACAGTGTGGACCCGTGTTTCATGCCCAGTTTGAAGTGTGAAGAAGGACTTAACGGGTATTCTTTCCATACCCTTTACCAGTTTAAAGAGCTGTATCATATCACCTATCTTCTTTCTGTAATGGAGGGAGGGCAACTTTATACTTTACTAGCTTCTTCTTGTAAGGTAAGACCTTAAGGCTGGGTGGCAGCTTTGTAGCCCTCTTCTGTACCTTCTCAATTCCGTTGATTCTGACGGAAGTGTGGCCCCCATGTTACATTTGCATATTCCAAGTGTGGCCTTATCATGTCAGGGGCCTTCACCTTTGACATATTTAGTAATTTACTACAAAAAAATTCCTGTCCTGTCAGTCGCAATCGTAAGTTTGAAACAGCTTATTATTAGATGTACCACGTTTTATATAGTTTGTTGGGAAAGATGAATGAATAAAGATATTTATCTCAAAAATGCGTGTGGTGTACTTACACACAAGATCCAGTGCTCCAAGCTGTTCCAGTCCTATTTCCTCTCCCTAGAAAAAAATATCAAACAGCGTTACACATCCAGACTGAAAGAATTTCAGATACATTGAATGTGAAAAAATTATAGTTGAAATAATTCGCTAAATTGACTCACCTGAAGCTGACAAGCTCTGAGTACCCGATCAACAACAACTCTCTTCTGCCTCCCTCCCACAAACACCTCCCCATCCACTGCCACACAGTCCCACTCTTCCAGGGCCTGCCGCAAATCTGGCAGCTTAAATCTACACAACAGTTTCCTCAGGACATTGTCATCCATTATCGGATCTCTTATGAAAGATAAATCGCGTGAACGAGTTGAATTTTGAGTCGTTAAAAAATTCAGACTTGTCGAAACAAAATGGCGGTTTGTGTTTGGCGCTCACAAAGGTTACTTGAGGTCAAATCTATCGGCCAATCAGAGACCAGGATTTCTGTAATATTTCCCATGATGCTCCCGAATCCGGAAGTTAGGTAAGATCTCAACCTCAGCGTGTGTGTGAGTGACCTTTGTGTTTACGGTGAGTGTTTTATGTCTTCAAACATATCTTATTGGCAGGCAATTCAGATAAGTAAAGCATAGCTTAGGGGAATTATTAGAATACTCGTCCTGGAACTAGTTAGAGCTCTTTGAGCACATGAAAATTTTAAAAACTCCTTGATCAAAGACATGACATTTCTTGGTTTGGCCAAGCAAGCTCAGGTTTGAAAAAATTCAACCTCCTTGGTTTGTCAAGGTCCAAGGACGTTATATCAGATATAACGTCCTTGGTTTGTCACTTTGTAAATTTGTGTGTTGGTTTGTAGGTTTTTCCACGTGATAGTCAAGTTTTAACTGATAGTGATAATTTTTTCCTTGTGAGTTGATGTTGGTTGATAAAAATTATCAACAGAAACCCCGACATGTCAATTATTGCCGACGACTCGGCGGCTGGACATCACGGGAAGAAGAAGAAGAACATCAAGTCCTTGGTCTTACCCACCTTGTGACTTTGTTCAGAACTGCAGTGTGAATTTTTGACAAGATTCTCTATAAAATACAATGTTTTGTTTCAGATTATATTTTCTTCCCACTTTAATCTTGTTTACTCTGATAAGACAAACAATGTATTTACCTCAGTGATGACAACTCTGTTACTTTGTTCCGTCATTTCTTATCACTAACATTGTTCCATCATTGATTATTATCATTAAATGTTAAATGAAGGTTTGCTAATAGCAAGGAGGTTCAACCTCCTTGCTAATAAATATCATAGTGATAAAATACTTGATTAGATTAGATTAGATTAGATACACAACTTACTCAAGCACCTGGATAAACTTGTAAAATGAGGTTTGTAAGTCGGTCAAATGTTTCAAATCATAGAAAAAACACTGTTACACTTCTATCAGTGATTTACTATTTTTCCTCAAGCACTGCTGTCTGAAATGTTTGACCATTTACAAAACTTATCCAGTGAGTTGCTTGTATAACATTTGTATTGTGTTTCTCATTTTACATGTATTTACCTCACCTCACCTCACCAGTCCCATAGGTCAGCATGTTGTTTACATGTATTGTAGTACCAAACAATTTGTGCCAAGCTATCCCTACTATTGCAGCAATTTGCAAACACTAATATTAAAATAACAATTGTAATTTCTGCAGTGACAACATGCATGGTGACCTCTCCGCCCATCTGCACACTGATGAGTGCAACCGACTTATCCAAGCTCTACAGAAGTGTCACATAGAAGTAAGTGGCATTTTAGAGTAGTCAATCAGCTAACATTAAAAAAAGGAGTATCTACATCTTGGCAATGCTTAACAGTGGATTAAGAAGAGTTGGCACCCCTAATGGTAAATTCATGACAGCTGGGAAAGGTTAACAGTAAATAATACTAAATTGATTATTTTGTCTTTGCGAAAGGTTTTTGGGAAAATCGCATTGGTTTGTTTCATTTTATTCAGTATCATGGTGTTTAGCAAACCAGTCTGAGTATGAATATGGGCACAACTGAACACCCATTGACTCCGGGATTAGAATATTTGTAAATACTGCTAATAACAATGAATTCTAAATACAAATGTAATAAATAACCTGCTACATGAAATAGCTACCATTTATGATTCACAAATAATGATTAATATTCAATTAGAGCATACAGGCTAGTTTTAGAATAGGTTGCTATACCTTACAGGAAAAACAAAACCCTCCTTTAACAAAATCAAAAAATCTTTTGAGATATTGAGTGCATGCTGAGTTAGTTCTACAGTCATTGTAGAAAGTTGTCTAACTTCTCTATCAAGTGCATGAGAATCAGGATGTCCTATCTTAGAAGAGTCATATATCATTTCGTTCAATCCTTTTCTGTACAGAACCCGTATGGAAAATTCTTTGGGAAGTGCAACGAGCAGAATGCCTTGATGGATAGATGCCTTGCACAAGAGGTAAGGATTTCTACAGTATCAGTCAATGGCATCAAATTGAATGTACTTATGTATGGTGAAGAAGGTGTCTTTTATTTCTGTATCCAAGAAGTGCAGAAAATAGCACTTATGTAGTAGCCTAGTATCACTGCAGCTACAATCCAAGCTACCACACTTGTTTCATTTCTACAACTATCAAACTAGTTTCATGTATGTAACTTCACACATGGCTACCTCACTTTTTTGCTCTAAGTCAGGTGAAAATCGATTAGTGCATGGATGCCATCCATAAAATTGACTTGCTGTGGTCTTACTATGTTAATGTAATACAGTCTAATCTGTTTCCAATGCAGAGAGAAGACAACAGAAGGAAGAACAGAGAAAAAACTCAGGACAAGAGGAAGAAAATGCTAGAGGCATTACAAGCAAAAAAAGCTGAAGGGAATGTTAGATAATCGATATTTTTATTACAATAATACAGATTTTAGTACACAACTGTTCACATCTTCAAAATGCAGTGGTTAATCGGTAATATAGTCATAGATTGAACTTTTGTCATTGCACATTCAACTGAAAGTAAAATATTATTTTACTTGAGATGTACTCAGGGCACAGACTATTATTATACACTTCCTGGCAAGATAGACCAATTGATGACATCACATATCCGCAAGATCACACGTTAATAAAATCACAAGTCTGCAACTCTCGCAAGCTACAGTATGTTCTGAAGTGATTGGTCATTAGTATTGATCATAAAGAAGGAGATAGCGGCCGTTAAAAATTTGATCCGCATATACCTTTGTCTTAGTTTTTTTTTAGAAGAAAGTTAAGCTTTGTATTATGATTGCTACCAACACCAAGAGCTTCCAATATGATTTAACTTGTTGAGAAAAAAGAAGGTTTTGTATGGCTGTGACTTCTGAGGTTGATCCACTCATAGCTTTGCCGGTGGTCGCCTGTCGCTGACAAGGTCACGATTAGACTTGGCCTCCTCCTGGTACACCTCCACCACCTCCCTGTACACATCCTCCTTCATGGCCTTCATCATGGTGCGGCTAAATCCACTCTTCCCTACACACTCACGGGCCATTCTGGAAGTCAGACAAGTCAGGATGACATTATGAAATGATGAACAAACCTGTTATCAGTAAAGGTATCATTTCAAACTTCCGCAATGTAACAAACAACATACATACGCGTACTTTTCAGCAATGTCCTTTTCAAAGGTGTCCAACATACTCCATATGCAGCTCTTAATTCATCACAAATGGTTATACACCCATGTGGATAAATGGGCAAATTCCCATGTATGGGAAGGCTATGTATTTATTTCACTCTTAGAGCATTTTTGAGAAATACAAGGTGTAGAAGAGTCCACCATATTTTGTCAACTAACACAAAACTGTACTTTTTCAAAGCTTAAGTTTCTACATCTACAAGTGTATGCCCTTTAGTAGGGCTGGGTACCGGTACAGAAAATCCAGGTCCGGTTCAGGTCCAAAGGATCAGGTCCAGGTCCGGACCTGAACCTGGACCTGATGCAGTATAACTCATACCAATTGTCCATTTCACTACAAAGAAATCTGTTTGGTGGAGTATTAGACTTACACTGGCGTTTTAAAATCCTACAACGCTAACTGCACCTGTACAATTGACTGTAAACCTTGGTAGAAATTACTATAAACTCTACTTCACTCTTGCCATTTTCTTCCAACTGCAAGCGCCAAAACGTGTGAATGCCTGATAAAATAATATGTCAATTTTCTAATCGGTCCAACATCCGGTCCACCTAATTTTTTCAGGTCCGGTTTTTCTGGACCGGTCCAATAAGAAAAAATGGTTTTGTACCGGTATGCTGTACCGATACCCAGCCCTACCCTTTAGGCCTTATCTTCAAGCAGATCTTCCAGTGGAATACAGTCTTAGCTGGAAGTTACATTTTGGCCACCAGAAGATCTACTTGCCTGTGGATACTAAGTCAGAGTTGAGACCCTGTACCTGACAGCTTGATCCAGAAGCTGCTCCTGCTCACACACAGCATCCACCACTCCCCTCCTGGCACACTCCTCTCCTGGGAACCGCTTCCCAAACAACAGGATGTCTCTCTGAACATCACCACCAGGCAGCCTCCTCCTGTAGGGTCCATCAGGAAAATGCAATGATTGAAGACCTTTGTTGCACATTTTTGCCACACCAGGCTAAGTACAGGTCACAACAAGACATGATGAAGAAATACAGTTAACAGATATAAAAGATTTTAAAAAACTTCTTGCTTTTCAAAACCATAGCCAATGTTGCAATCAGCCACTCAGGGCCAACTTTGCTACTATTGCATTGAAACAATCTAAGTACATGTAGATGGAATTGGTGTAAATTTCCAGATGGTGAAATGATGACTCAAAGTCCCAAAATATCTTTTGTCATTGAATTGAAGACAGAACCTCCTTGCAGCTTGCTTCCAAGTACAATAAATTAATGATATTTGAAATGATAAGTGGTAATGGTATTTACTGGTACATTATCCAATGATCATCATCATCATCATCGCGGGCTGCTTGCCCGGACCAAGTCCACCCTCTCCTTCCAGACGTCTCTGTCCCCCATAGCGTTCTTAATCCAATGATGTACTAGTGATAGGATGGTGAACCAACATTAGAGACTTCTTAATGAAGTATTGAAAGGGAACTACTTTACTTGAGCAGTGACACCATTGCGGGGTCGAAGCGCAGCTCGAGGTATATCTCAGGCATGCAGAACCAGCCTTGCTTGGACCGCATCACCCTGTAGTCGTGACATACAGCCAACAGGGCACCGCCTGCAAAGCAGTGTCCTGAAACAAATGCAGGATAGAGTCATCATGTCATATGATTTTACACAATTGATTGGAATTCTGGCCAATTTTTAAGTCTGTCTATATATTTAGAGAAAAGCACAATATTGAAAGTCTCACTGCATGGTTGACAAAAGCAAACTTACTGGTAACCAAGTGGTAGATGACATTGACTACATGTATTTTCTCAAACTTTGTGTAAATCAACATAAGGAGAATTGCATGTGTGTGTGTGTGTGTGTGACTGATACATCTGTAGATACTGCAAATTAAAGGCTAAGAGTTCCTACCATTAATAGCAGCGATGGTAGGAAGGGGAAATGTGAGGATCCTCATCTTCACTTCTCCGAACTTGTCCAGAAACTGCCGCTGTACGTCCGGTCCTTGTGGCATCAGCCAGTCCAGATCTATCCCATTGGAGTAGAACTTCCCCACCCCAGTGGTGACCATAGCTTGGACATCTGGGTAACTGGGAGAAATAAGTGAACAGAAAACTAGAAGTCTTGGTCTTTCCATTCATGAACTGACTTCTAGTAGGTTTTTTAGAAAAAGTTGTCCAGTCCAGATAGCTGAAAACCTGTCCAGTCTGAAAAGAGGGTCTGCATTGAAGTTGCCGGCAATGCTTAATGCTAAATTCAGCAGGTTGGCAACTCCCATGGCAGGTTACTGTCGCTCGCACGGAGGAACCCCTCACTTGACCTGCTCCAGTCTTTTCTACATCTCGCAGTTCTTAGATGTCTCTGCAGGCTGTCTCTCCATCTGGTGCATGGCTGCCCTCTTTGTCTCCTCCATTTAAAGGTAGGCAACATTCAAGCCTGAAACCAAATGCACCAACTGAGGGGAGGAATAAGTATTTCAGTTGCACTGTGTATATACCCACCACTGTGACAGGAATGTTCTGTCAATAGTGCCAAAATCTTATTGACAGGAACATCCTGTCACTAAGTGCAAACAATCTTATTGACAGGATTATCTAGTAAATAGCGCCAAGAAATTATTACGGACAGGAACATCCTGTCAATAGTGCCAAAAATTCTTATTGACAGGAGCATCCTGTCCATAGCCTTTGTCAGCCTAGCTGTAATGACCTTTGATACTTCGAAAAACTAATATCACTGTTCCTACATACCTGAGTACCTTGTCCAATGCTGCATTCAGGTCGGCCAGGAATTTGAGGTTGAGTCTGTTCTCTCCCCGATCCATGGACACTATCGCCACTTTCCCCCTCACCTCCACACTAATGTCACCACTGCCCATTGTGTAGTAGATGTGTTAAGTGCAGAAAACACAGGATAACGATGCATAAAGGCTACGTACCGGTACCTCGTCTTATACGAGTACGAACTGAACTGAACTAAAGTCGAGTACCCATAACACAGGGCATAGTTCAACTGTTGTCCGTACGGACGTTGACCTTTGACATCTGCTATTATTGTCTCGCACAGCTGTGGCAAAATGTGGTCTCTTAGTAATGTTAGACGTCTCATAAACGTAAACCCGTGATGCCGTGATGACTTCATTTATATGTATTGATGACATTCGCCCGCGCATCAATTTTCGTCCATTTCCAATGAATAAATTCGACGAAATGCGATCATACTGCAAATGGAAGCTGCAAAAAATCGGAGCAAATGGACTGAGTGAGCGAAGTCTTCCAAAAGCAAGGAAGAAGATGTTAAAAAAGCAAAAATGAAGAATCCGTTGTTGGTATATCATGTTCTGTGTGTTTGGTTATTTGTTTAACCTTCCTGGCCATTCAGATTTCATCTTGAAGGCAACTTTTTATCGCACATTCGCATTTTGTTTGGGGGAGGACATCATCCATCTACAAAATATTAAAGTATGGAGTCTATGGACTGATGAGAAAAAGCGCTACATCCGCGTACATTTTCGGCCGTTTTCAAAAATAAAGAAAGTTATCAACCACACTGTAAATCGTACAAAGCAGCTGGAAAATGAGCAAATACATGCTGCAGATTGTCAAATAATATCGGAAAAGAAGTTTTTTAAGGCCACAGAATGCCAACGTAAATTCCAAGGACAAAGAAAAAGATGTGAAAGAACAAAAATGAAGAACCTATTGTTCGGCATACCATACCGATCTGTCATTTGGTCAACTTTCGTAAGCACTTCATAATTATGACACTTGTTTTTTTACCAAACTTTTTTATTCGCACACTCGCATCAGTTTTGAGGTTCGAAGAGGATGTCATCCATATGATCAAATCAACGTGGCCTAAATGACCTTGACAATACAGCCCTGCAGCGCCAAAGCTTTCAATAGTTACAGACACGTGATCTTGCGGATACGTGACGTCAGCAATTGGTCAAACGCGATTACCACCAACACAGATGAGCTTCCATGTTAAACGAGAGATGCTTAGTCTTAAGGGCCGTCACACTGTTAATGACCGTCGGCTGGAATTTTTGATCGTCAGAAGATCGCAAATTTCAAAACCACTAGAGTCCAGTTTGAAGACATTTGATGGGTTTCGGTGACCGGCGAACGCGCAGTGATCGGTAGGACACCGGCCGTATCACTGCCGAAAATGTCCATACAGCGTTCGCAGGCCGTCGGGTGAGCCTCAAGCCTTTTTCGGCTTTTGACGCCGACTTAAACATCTGAAGCGGGAAAATAGAAAATATTTGTCGTGTTCTAGACGTAGGAACTGCAGTTCAAGCCAAACAAACCATATAATGTATAACTTGTATAGTTACAGTAACGTTTCCGTGCTGCTAAAACACAGGAAACATACATAACTTTCTGTGGAAATAACTTTGAAATATTACAAAGAGTTTGGGTCATGTTCAAAATAGACCCAGATAGATACATGTTTGTGAACAATCAAGCTTCAGAATGCCTTTCCACCATTCCGATTTTTCCTCAGTAGAAATGTACCAACATTTATCCGCAGCCTCATAAAGGGCCATCGATCATCTGTAAGTTAAGGCACACCCAACCCGCGTAATGATAATTCGAAACGTGCATCATTAGAGTAAGAGGGACGCTGCGGATGGGTATTTGCGCAATTTTACTTGTGATAGAAAATATGACAGCTGGATCACATAGTTTTTGACTGATTGTTTATAGCTGGGTCGGAAATATGTTATTTTGTAAAAACAAAATTATATGTGTGCAGTTACCTACGACCTCTTGGCAAGGAACAAATGCAGCACATCATCATACATTAGTCCATACATCAGCTACGGGTTTGGTTTGAACACACCCAAAATATGGTAATATATGTATTTTGGGTTATAACGTTAGGTGATAAATATGGCCTATTTAGATTATATACATTTTGCGGTTTGGGTGTACTTCAACCAAGTTATTAACTTTTCTAACGGTTGAGAAGATACAATTGACACATCAGGCTATTGTTAAAACAAAATTCATTTGATAAAAACATAAGGTAGCTATGAATATAAACAAGCAAGACCATTAGTCTTGATCGTTAGCAACATAAAAGAGGTACTACAAAAATTCGTCATCTCTGAAACAGCGTAAGTCCGTTGCGTGGTTTGAATATTTCATAAGTCACTCATTGCAATTGAAACCTTTAGAACTCACCGCCTTCACTTCTCTGATCAAGGACGTTATATAACGTCCTTGCTCTGATATTAGTTCCACCCATTTTTATGACCTGTTCATTGTGCTTTCTTCTGAAAAGTAGCCATCGCCCAGAAACGAGCGGTGTAATTATAGTCTGACGAGAGAAATATTGAAAAATAAACTCGTGAAATAAGCAATTGTTTTCTAGGTACAAAAATGGTTCTTATGCTAAGTAGATCTAGTAGAATCATTCGTGACAATAATCATTGTTTTGACTCCTATTGTCTCGCGACAAACGAATCATTATAAGTAATATAACAACATTATGGTTTAGCCCATGTATTCATGACGTCATGGAGGTTGCTAATGGGCTGCCCGAAATCGATCATTAGATATAGATGTGTGGATTGCCCGAGTCTGTACAGTGTGTCCATCTGAGGAAGGTTTTGTCTTTGCACTGTTTTGATCACTATTTACCGTCAAAATTGGAGACAAAACTTTAAAAGTACATTGACTGGACCTGAGACAACATTCCCACCTGTGTCTCTTTGCGTAGACTGTAAAGGACAGACCAGTTTATAATAGAAGGATGGCTTTACGACACGAAATTGTCGTCAGGTTCACCTGCTGTATCATTCTTATTTGTGCCGCAAGTGTGAAAGGTAAGCCCTATTGCTATCATCAAACTGTTGATTCAGAATACGATTTCTGCACTGGCTCGATCATCAAATGGAGACGAACGTTTATGGTATTTTTTACTCTCCAAGCAGAGGTCGAATCGCGCAGATATAGTAGTAGTCGAAAAAATTACACTCGCGCTCTTCCTACCTCTGCCACAGAACGGAACAGTACAAGGCTATTAAATCTAATCACCTTGACACATTCAGGGCGTTTTGTAACTAGGTGCTAAGTCTTGGACGGGAGTTAGGAGTTTCTGCCCGCGCGCCGCGGGTGTTTCCTGTCTGCCAGTCGGAGCAAACAACACCCCATAAAATCGGTTGTGGCCGAGTCATGATAACGTCAAAACAAGCCATTATTTGTGTCCCTATGTTCTAGAAACGTTGGACAATCGCTTGTAGGTACGGTCAGATGTCAAACAGAAGTTAGAAACGAGATTTGTCCAGTCATAGTTGACGTTCTAAAACTCAGGCTTCACGCACTGCTGGCCGTTTTGCGACAACCGCATGCAGCCGTAAAAGTAATTCACTCGCGTTTTTCGCAGTTTACCACATGCTCAGATTAGCGTGTTCATCTATTGAATTGACAATTTACTAATTCATATATTAACATGTAATTTATATTTGTAATTGATGCAAAAATATTTTCAGGGTGTAGAAAGTTACGTTATGATACTTTCAATGTACCGGGAAGGAATGACGTCGGCCATTGTTGTCAGTGAATAGAGATCGCAGCGGGTGCTGGCGCGGCCCGCTGAACATGTGCCGGGCGCGCGACTACTACTACTATATCTGCGCGATTCGACCTCTGCTTGGAGAGTAGTGACGAGTAGTGTCCATCTAGGCGTGCGTCCGTCCCCTCGAGTGTGAGAATGGCGCGGTCTGAGGTGTCGTCCGCCCAGCAACCCAGGCTGGTGTATCCGCTTGCTGTGTGAGGAAGGATCAGTTCGTTAATTGCAAAATGGAATTTTTCTACTTTTGTTCTTCTTTTAGGACGCCGAAAAACAGTTACTCAATCAACTTGATCCCAAATCCCGTTGCTTGAGTAACTGCGATTTGGCCTATGTGTACTTCATTGGACAAGTAGGCAAATTTGTGTGTTTTGTTTTGGGTGTCTTGAAAAAAAAAAAAAAAAACAGGATTCCTGTATATATGCAACACACTTCGGTTGATCTAAGGCGGCCCAGGCACGCTCGATTTGTGTTCGACTTCGGGCGCGTGTCCCCTTGTCCAGCCGAATTCGAACTATATTCGATGACGTTCCATTACGTAATTCGAACCGAACGCGCATTCGAACCCGTGGTTATTTGCGACCTTTCAATGTAAACACGCACCGCAAGGACCTTCTATCCTTTGTGAATGCCCAGCTCAAAATAAGAGTATTGATGTTCATAGTACTCACGTTTTACTTATACTCCCTTTCTTATCGAAATTGTCCGAGGGTATTTTGTGCAGTCATTTAATGTTTTTCCTATGGTGCATTTTCAACGAAAAATTGAAAAAATATAGTCGTTTCTGATGTTTTTGGCCCCCCAAAACAATGTAATCCTAACGGGAGGGGGCCATACTTCGACACCCGTTCTAAGTGGATGCGCATGGCTTTTGTCAATGTACATTTTACAGTGAACTCATCAAAAACAAGTTAAGATCTTGTATGCATCCATATAACTGTTATTGAAGCTGTACAGATATATATTTCATTTAACAGTAGCGTTCCGCACTGTACTTTGACAGCGCACGAAACTTACGGCAGGTTTTCGGCTTGCGTCCTAGCAGAACGTTCCAACACAAAAAAGGGGTCCAAACTCCGACATAGTAACAACCAGACCATCGCCGTGCATTTTTAAACAACTTATGCAAATAGAATAGCACTAAAAGTCTTCATTATATTTTTTTTTGTACCAAATATAGGTCATAATTTGTATTACGCGACTTATTCAAATACGGTGTGTTAAAACGTTTACCTCTCACGGTGAGACCAACTTGCCGCAAAACGGCAGCGCATTGTTACGTTGGACTGTGACGGCATTTTCGCTTTTCGGCTTCCTTGATTGCCATTTCATCCTGTCTTTTGGCAGCAGCAACGGCTACAGGATTTTTTAGTCGGTAGAGATCGATTTTTCTTGAATGTTTGTCGCTCTACGGACGGGTTGACTGAGTTCAACGTGTTGAGCATCGCTCGCCCGCCTGCGTGCGTGATAGTAAAATGGCGGGGCCCCGACTGGGTGAACATTGTGGCATCATTTTAGCTCCGTTTATCCAAGCCAGTTAAAGGCAGAAGAGAACACAGGTATTATTTTTCGGAAGGCTAATAAACATCATTTCTATGTGTGGTGATATTTTTTCACATGTCGTATTTTGCGAAGAATAATTCAAGAGTTTCCCGGGCCATGGTCTCGATACGTTCGCTCGTCAACTTGCACGGAAGGCGTCAAACTTGTGCAAGTTTTTCAATCGTTATCTGTGGGACTTGCTAACTTCGACACATACCCCGCCTTTGTAGTTATTTACAACAAGGTTTAGTCTACAGCTAGTGTACTTCTCATGTGCAGGCATCTATGCATTTCTCCGCAACAATGATTTTTAAAACCTGTCGAACTTTGGACCCCTGTCTAAGTATGGCCCCCTCCCGTTAATGTCAAACAAAATACCCTCGGATGAAAATGATAAGTATGAGGTAGGCTTTTATTCCTTAGAATACCATGATAGGAGGTCCTATTTCCACCTTGCCATAGACCTATGAAATAGACACCACTTTTTTTTACCAAAATGTGTATTTCTAGCCCGAAATCCGGTATGTAACACAACAAAATCACAAGTATTCAATGTCTTTCAAGTAGTTCTTAAACTGTGTGAGTTTTTATCGAGATGCGACCAAGGAATCAAAAGATATATTCATATGTATAGAATACTACTTCTAGCCAACCGAGACCATAGATGCCAATACAGCAGCCCGGACACAACATTAAACATATACCTCAGCACCGGACATATGGTCTAGTCCTCACTCATAGTGAGCAAATGAGCTGGTCGCAATCATCATGTTTGATTTAGGGCGAAGAGATGCGGTTACAGTTACAATGCACATGTAACCTTGGAGTGGCCTTCAGGTATTGTTACGTGGTGACCATAAAAAAAAGATCGATCGAGTGAAAACAACACTTCTTACTGACGCGTCCTTCCAGCCATTTGCCTCCTGAATATTTTATTCATCTAATAAAGAATTTCTACACGGCTGCACGTGTGTCTTTTGAACTTTTCTATAAAAAAGAACTAACGTTACTATCAGTGCTATTAGTCCAGGCGGAGATACCTGAAAACAATGTGGTTTCGTAGCCACCCAGTACTTATTCAGTTTAGGTCTCTTTATGCAAATTTATGCAAGTTAGGTGATTATGTCCGAAATTAAAAATGAAACAGCATAAATTAAGTAATACTTGTGCAAATAACATGAAAAAATTTCGTCACAATTGGAAGGAGAGTGTTCATTTTCTGATAATTAGAAGTGCCTATCTCGTTTCTATGGCAACCATTGCTAAAGAAAAGATAATTCCACAGCAACGGGGAGGCCTATGGTTTTCTACAGCCATTTGAAGTACATGAAAGTCATCCATTCATGAAGCAATTGTTGTATTTCATAGCAACAATAATACAGTAACCTAAGAATCTCCTCCTGGACTATATATAGTAGTCCATAAAAAACGTAAATGTTGCAAGCACTTAACATTAATTCGCCTAATTACATAAATCCATTACTGTACTTTGAAAAGCATTGTGGTTGAGAGATCTCTATTGTAGCATCAGGTGCCCATTTTTACACCTGGTTGGAGTGAGGAAGGTCGTGTAAAGTGCCTTTCCCCAAGGACATAACGTCAGGGCACGGCGGGTATTGAACTCGCGACCTCTTGATTCCGAGCCGAACGCTCTACCAGTTACGCCACACACGACGCCACCCGAGTTTGCGCGGATCTTCCGTGGTAACATTCTTTATCAAACGAACACAAATAAACAAGAACAGACGGGATGACGGTGCACTGAAGTAAATACAACTTATTTGAGCGCCGCCATCATACATGAACAGATTTTAACAAGCAAAGATGGCTGAACAGGTAAATGAATGCAAATATCGTTGAAGAGGTTCATCAGTCACGTTATGCATACATGTACTATCAATTTTCTTCCAAGGTAGAGTGGTACCTCCAAATTTTCGACGCCTGACTTTATATCTTGGACCAAGACGTGCTGTCAGACATCGAAAATTTGGAGAAAGAAAATTGATAGTTAATGTATGCAAGTGTTTCATAGCACCGTAAGAAAGACAATTAAGGTCATACATGTGTCCTAAGATCCTTGAAAGCTAGCCGAGGAGAGCTATGATTACTAATGTTACAACACCCTTTTCCCTGCATGCCTTTCTCAATGTAATCCGTATATAAGACGTCTGTATTACAGAAATATACTTGTGCTGAGAGTTTGCTCATTTCTGTTACACAAAACAGTTGGATCAATGAATTGCACGTTCGTGTTGGGACCGTTCTCAGTGAAAAGTGCAAAAAAGCGAATTTAGCCCACAAATGATGGCTTATTTTTCGAAAAGTGCAAAATAGCGATTTTAGCCCCAAAATGACAGCTTATTTTTTCTTCGATATATATAGGTTATGTATTATAGTCAAACGTAAGATATGTTGCTGGTAACGTTTGTTACAACAGTACCATTTAGCTTTTTCTTCGGAATGATTTTCGATTTTCAGCTAAACCATTAAACCATATCGGTTTGGGTGTCTGAGTACGAGAACATACGGAGTGCCTAGCAAAAAGAAGGTCGGGTTTCCGGTCGGGTAAACGAAAACACACCATTTTCTCCGGGGGATTTATAAACTGGGCAGCGTTCTTACACCAGGTCAAATAAATAACGTAGAAACAATTGAACAATAATAACGTTTGTTACGTATACAGTCATTACTGTAAAACAGTTTGTACGCATGAAAGGCTACAACAATCCTTTCTTTTTCCTCTAGGAAGACAGAAAAACTATAAAATGTCACAAAACGGCATTTTTGTGTATGGTATTTGGCTAATACCTACACAAGTAAAGTGACCTCGATAGACTAAACGTATTTTGTACTAACACAGCACGAAATCTGGTATTTAAGCAAGCTTAAACTCAACGTAAACGCGACGTTTCTGCACCCTTTCCGCAACTTAACGACTTCTTTCCGTGTTACCTTTACGTTGGCACTTAGGCTAGGGTCACAATTGGCCCGGTGCCCGTCAGGGATGTAGCCCCGGCCGGGCTCTGAAGTCGGGCGGACACCGGCTGTTTACCGGCTGTCGTGGTCACAATCAAACGTTGCCTTCGCGCTGCCCCATGGGGGTCCCGGAGTGTTCCGGCGGGCACCCCGTCATTTTTCTTTAAAAAATTTCCACCTTCCTAGGTTCGTCTCCGGCAGACACCCGTCAGATGTTCTGACGGTGTCCTGTAGTCACCCCTGCGGGGTCCGACAGGGTAACGTTTGTCTCTCACAGCCCGGTGGGGCAGTTGTAGGGTCCCTGCCGCATGCCCTGCGAACAACGGCAGGGAACCAGGCAGGCTCCTGGTGGGCACTCTTTAAGGGGTATAAAAACAAGCATTGCCTGCATTCACTTAAGATAGTACATCATTGAACTTGGAGTACTGGTGCGGTACGTCGGGGTCCGTTCACTGCGGCACGGTTTTTTTCGCCAACTTTTCCTCGCACTCGCACTGACGTGCGGCACTGTTACGTTTCTAAACTAAACTAAATAAACATGTTATTGGAATTTTTAATGTCGGCGGATGACTTGCCAAACTGTTGAGGCCTATATTTTTATATTTGTAAAACGAAAAAAAATGGCTTATGGGTCCGAATGACTGCAAGTTTGGCGTTCCGTCGGCCAATTGCAGAGGAAACGTCCTTCTTCAGCCAAACATCTTTCTTCAGCTTGTTTCTATAGTCTGGGGTTGTAATATCGTAAAAAACATAGAAGCTTTCTATGAAGGAGGCTATCTGTTCGTCCTGCTTCTCAGTGATGCAGCCTATTATGTGGTCTGTTGCGTGGTGTGTTGTCCTATCCCCCTCTGTTCAGCCCTTGTCTGCAGAAGTTTCTGTTGCTGAATTCTTCCGCCTGCCTAGTGGGCTAAGGGCTGTTTCCCCTGGTCTTCTCCTTTCCCTTGGTATAGCGCTATGCACTTAACTCCACTGTAATACGAGAACTGTGTGATACGTGTAAGTTCACGGCTTTTGTCCTTTCACGTGATCTGTGACGTCACATATTTGACCCGGTGTTACGAATTACACACTTTTATTCCGACAGACTGCCGGCAACCGGAGGGGTCCCTCTCGGTGTTGTCACGATTAGGTCGCGGGGTGGTTGTACGAGCGGGTCCCTGGTTCATTTTAACTCAGACTTAAATTGAACCAGGGTCCCGGCCGGGCCTCAAAATACCCCGGCAGCCGCGAGGTGTCCCACAGGGCAACGCAGGGGTCACGCCCGAAAGTGCCAAAAAACAGCCCGTGAATTGCCCGGCAGGGCCCCTTTTTCGAATTGTGACCTAAGCCTTATAAGTACGGTTCTGCACTTCTTAACGTGCCTTTCCGCAGTAAGACGCTTAAAGGCGTCGTTAATAACAGTATTTCCATATCCTTAACGGGCGGAAAGCGTGCGTTTCTTTAGACTTTTCCGTGATATTTTGACCACCTTTACACTCGATTTCCGTTACGATTTCCCCCACGTTTATGTGTCGTTCATACAGCCTGAAAGGTACGTGAAGATGTGCAGAAACGTACCTATTTGAACGCTTTCCGTGATATTTTCTTGGACTATAATTGTCATTTATTTTTAGGAAAGGCGGCGTAATTTTAAACCTTTCCGCATCTTTAGGTTGGCTTTATGTGTTTTGTGTGGCTTAACTTTCCGCACCATGTGCATTGGGTATGCGTGTCTCATTTGGTTCGAATCATACCTACTAGGTACCTGAGGCTTCTTCGTCTAACTATCTTTTAATTCTTATTGTGGACTTGGATTGGTCGACCGAGGGAACAATTGGTGTACAGTATCCACGAATCTCCGCTACATGCAAGTCCACAATTTGGAGTCCAGTGTCGGGCGATACGACTGGAAAGACATCATTTCAAGGACCATTTAGTTCCATCTTGTCATCACAGTAGGAAAATTCGGTATCGGACTCCAGAAGATGTTTCGTGATGGTCGTGCTCTCCATGTAGTCTCCGCCAGCTGATGCTGGTCAAGACGACACAATCTTGAATTCACCCTGAGTTGTGCCCCGTTGAAAATCTCCAGCATACTCCGTTTCCAGCAAGCCGTGAGTGTCCTAGTATTCGTTCCGTCTTGTAGTTCCGTCGGAATCCATATGAGGCAAGACCACACCGATAATCCGTGTGTTGAAACGGGTCCAAGGTTCCTTCGTGACTTGTCCCGAAACAGACGCCCTGCAAACTGGTTTCTTCTATAAATTCTGGCATATTTGTTAGGTTTAAAAATCCCACTCTTGTCTGTCATTGGATAACGTCCCATCACATGACACACGTGAACTTCTTCTGGGAGCTGCTAATTAGAAATTCAATGCCGCGTTGTTCGTTATTCCACTGTTCATTGTTCATTGTTCCACTAGACATAGATATTTCCGTTCGACTTGTAAAATATTGGTTGTGTTTAACACAAATGGATTATACTAAGCATCCGTTACAAGTAAATGCACTCTTGGAACAGCATAACTCCGTCGTAAACGGCCGGAGAAGATCATTGTTGCAGCGTGTTAAAGAAATACTTGATTATAGTGGATATTCTTATCTCTGGTACTCTGACAACTCACTCTATGACCCTGTATATGTATGTAATATGATAAGGAACAGAATTACCAATATGTATATCCAGACGTCTCTACATAATACAAGTATAGATACCGGTAAGCTGAGATTCTACAAAACTTGTAAATCTGTATACGCTAGAGAGAAGTACTTAGAACTAGTTGATTTCGAGCTGCGCTCCGCAATAAGCAAAGTCAGAATTAGCGCTCATCCTCTAGAAGTGGAAAGAGGGAGATACAAGAGATTACCAGTGTGTGAAAGGATTTGTAAATATTGTACATCTAAAGCAGTGGGAGACGAAACACATTTCATTTCCAAATGTTCATTCAACGAAACCGAAAGAATCACCCTGTTTAGAGAAGTCACAAAGACTTATCCCAACTTCCCCACATTGACAGACAAACAGAAGGCCACTTTTCTCTTGAAATCGCAGAACCCACAAATTTTAGAAAATGTGGGGCTTTTCGTCTCCCTCTGCTTCCAAAAAAGAAGTCAAACCCAACCTGCTTAGAAATAGCCAACACTAGTATTAGATTAGAACATTGTTTATGACTGTCCATTGTCACTATGTGTATACCATGTACTTGCAATTAGCCCTCGGGCACGAACTTGCAAATAAACTTCTGTTATTCATAGTTGACGGGGAATAAATTTGAATTTGAAAAAAACACCATCCCCTTTGTACACTGTTAAGCCTAGGTTTAGCCAAGGAGGCTCTTTCAACCTCCTTGGTTTAGCTAAACACAACAACTGCTACCACACTAGAAAATTCCAACCTTTCTGGGAGAGCATGATTACTTGTAGATGAAAAATGTTCTTCTAGACAAGGAGCTAAGAAAGTTTTTTTTTTTGTCAATTATATGAACTGAGAACAACAAACCCGACCATCGCTATATTCCCATGCATACGTTACCGTGTAGTGAGGACGCTATGTCGTCGGGATGCCAAGCTGCAGGGCACAGCCATCCACGAACGACATTACTCTCCAAGCAGAGGTCGAATCGCGCAGATATAGTAGTAGTCGAAAAAATTACACTCGCGCTCTTCCTACCTCTGCCACAGAACGCATAAGGGCGGGGATATCCTTTCAAAATCCGTGTTAGAAGCTTAGGCCGACTTTAGACAGACAACACTTTCATAGTTGTGCGACTGTTGTTGTCGACAATATTTTTAGGCTGTCTAAAGAGGATCAAAATAGTCGTGCGAGGGTTTTTATGGAATCATCGTGGGACCACCTCGGACCCAGTCGCGCAACCCTTCAGCGGGGGTCCGTGACTATTCCTCACACGTCTAAAGAAAAATCGTCGCCGGCGACGGGACTGGATCATATGCAAATAAGCCTGCAGCATGTTTTTTGTCTATTTGAAAGGGCATTTTTCTCCGTAAATATACATGCAGTCAGTAATGGAAACGTATTTTTGTCATCAGAAACTGCCTGTTCCAGCGCAATGTTCCGCCACCAGTGGCTACATCCTTCATGATACTAGTAGTAATCTGTAATACCACCGGCGGCCACGAACGCCGGGTTTAATTCCAGATTTTCCCGTCTCTGTGTCATTCTTTGTTGGGGACAATGTTTGTTTGCAAGCAAAAGAATAGTAATCTGCTGCATGACGAAAATGAAGAATTCTCCCGCCATTTTTAATTTGCAAGCAAGAGGTCACTGTGGGTCACGCACGCACGCATCGCAGTGGAATCCTGCGCCGCGGGTGTCCCGCAATACTCTGAACGCATGTCTAAAGACATTATCGTTGCCCACAACGAATAGTTAATAACAGTCGCTGTTGTCTGTTTGAAGTGGGCCTTATTTATTAAGAGGATCAAAGATCCTCTTTAGACAGCCTAAAAATATCGTCGCCGGCAACGGGTTATTGTCGGTATAGACCGTGAACTTAGAGCCATACAGATGATCCTTGAACTTTTCTGTTACTGCCCACTTCAAACCTAGCAACTCTACCTTAAACGAACTGTAGTTATCCATGTTCCTCTCAGCTGGTCTAAGTCTTCTTCTTGTTCTCGTTATGATACTGGGCAACACCCCTAGTTTGTTGGGGCAAACCACCCAGGGCGTAGTGCTGTTGTTTTATTGGCTGTTCCTCAGATGTTGTAATACCTCTTCCTTAAACTTAAGAACCATATGCAATAACTTTCTCTTTCCCATCCTGCACTTGAGATAAAACGGCCCCTAGCATCGATGAACACTACAAAAGGTAGACTGTAATCAGGATAGGCTAACACGTCAGCACTCATCAAGTGGTGACGTAAAGTATCAAATGCCTTCTGACACTCATCTGTCCATACAAACGGTGGAGGTTTGCACTGTCCCTTCTTCTTCGCTGCTGTTAAACGATGCAGAGGGGCGGCTATCTTACTGAAGTCCTTTACAAAACGGCGATAATAGGAACAAAAGGCAACGAATGACTTGAATTCTTTAGGAGTTCTCGGCACTGGCCAATCACGTAATGCGGCACAATTCTCAGGGTCAGTGGCTACTCCATCTGCCGAAACTACGTGACCTAAGTATTTCACTCTTCTTCTGAACAAATGGCACTTGTCTGGCCGAAGTTTCAATCCGTATGACTTGAGCCTGGTGAAAACCAAGTCAAGGCGAGACAAATGTTCGTCAAAGTCTTTAGAGAAGACAATTATGTCATCCAAGTAAATAAGTAGTGCTTCAAGGTTCTGATCGCCTAGACAACGCTGCATTAATCTGCTAAAAACCGCTTCCGGTCAAACCCATAGCCATACGATCAAATTCAAGTAATCCAAACGGTAGGCAAAATGCAGTCTTTTCTCGGTCTTTTTCATTCATTTTCACCTGCCAATACCCACTAGCTAAGTCCAGGGTCGAAAACAGGCTAGCCCCCTGCAGCGCATCTAAAGATTCCTCAATACGCGGTAACGGAAATGCATCCTTATGTGTCCTTGCGTTCAGCTTACGGTAGTCAACACAAAATCTTAAACCTCCATCTTTCTTCCGGACGAGCACAACTGGTGATGCCCAGGGACTACAGCTCTCCCTCTACCATATCATTAACGTATTGCTTAACTTCCTGGTACAGAGCAGGAGGAATTCTTCTGTAAGGCTCCCTGGTGGGAGGTGAATCACCAGTTGGTATTCTATGCGTTACTGCTTCAGTGCACCCAAAATCATGTTTATGTGCGGAAAACACATCAGAATGCTCGCCTAGGAACTTCTCTAACTTGTCTTTCTGCTCCGTTGTTAAATCTGCTCCCGACAAGTCAACCTTAGGACTATTACTAGTACTAGGGACCTGGGGTTCTTCTTCCCCGGTGCACGAACGGAAATCTACCCGAATCTCGTGCTGACTTACTTCTTCAAATTCTATATTTCCCTGAGGTTGGATTTCAGCCTGATACAATTCTACCATGACTGCTTTGTGGCTTATTTGAATGTAGTATTCTGCGACATTGGCTACTCGAACAGGTACTCTACCGTGCCTAACTTGTGCATAAGTACGAGCCACTAGAATATCCTTTGGACGAAGACAACCTGTTTCTGGGGGCTCAACTAACACAGTATAGGGTTTACCGTCTGGTCCAGGGCGTGCTCTACAAAACAAAATCATCTCATGACCGGCCGACACAGTTACCTTGTCCCTACCAGAAACACAAACTACCTTTGTACTACCAGAAACACGTGCAAGACCAATTCGGCCATCTTCCCTTGCGAACGATTCTTTTTTCTTAATCGACACTTAATCGACTTGACGGTTTCATTCCATACCTGATCTAGATTTTGCTCATTCTTAACATCTGCACCAAACGGTTGGTCCCCGAATTCTTGCAGAACATTCATACCTAAAACACCTTCCCCCTCATCTTCTACAATGATTACTCCTCGTTTTGGTAACACTTTCCCCTTGAATTTAACATCTAGTTCACAATAACCAACACATTTGATGGGAAGGCCATTTGCTGCTGTTAACTTGAGCCAGCTAGTGCTGTCCCTCATTATCCCTCAACCTTTCCCCATCGTTACCAAAGTTAGCCTTAAAACAACTATATGTGATGGTGGTGACTTGCGATCCAGTATCAATAAGACAAGGCACAGTTTTCCCTTCAAAAATCACATCCCTTACATTTGTTTTCTACCTTTGTACTAATATTAACTATATTTGTAATACGTCGCCAGGGGACGGCTCCGTTTCGAAAGGGGAGCATGTAACAGGGTGCCCCTGTTCTATATGATAATCTAGCTAGTAAGTTCCTTGTACTTTCCAAGATCCCTATGCTAGAACTTAGTAGAAGACTGTGTTAGTCACTCTTTACCCGCTCTGTTCTGAGAAATAGGTTGAGTAGGCGGTTTGACTAATGACCCAAAGACAGCTAAAGCACCTCCCCTGTGGACCACGCCATATATGGGCATGGTCAGGGGGTGAATTTAGGAAGTGACTCAGGATGACGAAGATACAAGAATGTACCTTTTTCTGAGAAATATGTGTGTAGGCGGATAAGAAACATATAAATAAGGAAATAGAACCCATGTACTCAGTTCAGCTTTGGGGAGGGAGAGAATATAGACAGTGTTCCATGTAGCTCTGGCTCTGTCGTCCTTGGTTCGTCGCACACACCTACAAGACCTGCAGCTATCCTACGAATTCTGTAAGGGACGCCTTCGAAGTCAAGGTCACGACCAACTACACCCCTTACATATACCAAGGAGGTTCAACCTCCTTGCATATACCTGAATTTTCTGTACTGATACCTCCACCTACCCCTACCAACTGAACAATAGATTTTTTTTCTTTCTGTCCTTTCAGTTTCCCATCCCAGGGCTCGAAATACTGGGTGCATGTGCACCCAGGTGCACCCAAAATTGGAGCTGTGCACTCAATTTTTTTCTGTGGGTGCACCTGGGTGCACCCAAATATTTTCGTAGGCTTATGTATGTAAAGATGTCAGTATACTATTAGACACCATACTCTTGACATCTATATGTTAAAAAGATAATAAAGTGTCTGTCATAGTACTTATTTGAAGTTGGAATTTGTGTTCATCGATCTTTTCAATGCCCCAAAACTGTGTGATATTTTGTTTTATTTTATGTGGTGCACCCAAACATTTTTGGTGCACCCAATTTTCTAGGTTGGGTGCACCAGTGCACCTAATCCCAAAAATGAATTTTGAGCCCTGCATCCTATTCTTTGACTTTAGATTTATTTTGGCATTCTATGGCATTAGACTAGTTATATATCTGTTTTCTGATACTTTTTTTTCAACCTACGGCATACATGTGCTCATTTTACAGCTGCTTTGCAGAACTTACTGTGTGGTCGAAAACTTCTTTTTTTTAAACGGCCGAAAATTGATGCGAGCGCGGATGTTATCCATATAATCAAATCAACATGATCAGATCACCTAATGCCCTTAACAAATTCACCGTATCAAACAATCTTTATGAAAACAGTCATGCCAAAGGATAGAACGCTGACTAAAACACACCACCGACGACAAATGTACATTAATATATATATATCGTAACTCCGTTGCCATGGCAATGCGTTTTCATTGCCACACTTTTTTTCTTTAGTGGTGGATTCCAGATGTAATTATAGAGGGTCAAAAATATTCTCTATATTTTCCCAACAGCACCATGTTCGATCACGAAGCAGAGAGACAGTTTAGATATACAAGCCAATCTGGAGTGGGATCTTCCCATGGTCATTACCTCCCCCTTCATCTTCGAGGTCAAGCTCAACACCACTGGGATCTGCGTTATCCAGCTGGACACGGTGGACCATGACGGGTATCGCGTCATCCTCCGGTCATCATGGCAGTCCGACATTGGGAGAGTCGCGCACTACCATGTCACTGTCTTTGCAACACAACACACACCAGGTGAGGAGAAACGCTGCAATGGCAAGTTCCCACAAGAGTTCGACAACCCCAAGTAATGAATGTTATTGACAACTCTGAAAATCACCCAATTTGCATAATATATGACTTCAAATACTCATAACTACACAACTTTCCTATGTCAAAAATGTGAACTCTATGACTCCTCTATCGTTTACTTTTATTTGTTTGAGTTTGAGCAGTCTCGTTGCTCATTTAATATAGAAAAGCAAAGTCAGTAGTATAGTAGGGACACGCTGCATGATATCATTTATTCAGGCAGTGCAAGGTGGTGCAGGTCAGAGGTCACACGCTAACTACTAGTATCATGGTCTCGGGCCGGAGTTTCTTTTACGATTTCGGAGGTTGGCGGACAGCCTCAGGCCGATGGGCTACAGTTCCGCTAGTAAACGTAGGACGCGAAACTTAATCAATATGGTCGAAAGCCGTTTACTGCCTCTTTCCGACAAACCTATTGGTATCGTCTGTTGCCTCTTTATTTTGGGTAGAATATGTAGTAAAATTTTAATTTTGGACCCGAAAACTATCATTTTTTAACACTTTTTTGATCGAAGCTGCTTGGAAAAAACGAATTTTCCCAGGATAACGGCCTACGTGGTAGAGAAGCTAAATTCTTCATGTTTATGCAAAATGAAAATTTAAAAAATTCCATGTGATAACTTTTTTGCAATCTCCGATGACGTAATTTCTTCGAAATCGCATGAAAAACGATGCCTGTTGGGTCATCAGGCGAAAAAACCGCATCACCGTTGCAGCGGACTAATACAAAAATGGTTTCGCTGGAGGGCCAACTACTCCTCGCACAAAAATAATACAACCCACGGGCTTTTCAGGAAATACGACAAATCTATGCTCAGCTATAACGATCACCAAGCAATAGGGAGCAAAACCTTAAGGCGCAAGCAGGCGCAGGTCAAAGGTCATCGGCTGCTGATATTATTTATTCAGGCGCAGGTTAGAGGTCAGATATTATTTATTCAGGCGCAGGTCAGAGGTCATTGCTGATATGATTTAGTCAGGCGCAGGTCAGAGGTCATCGTCTGACGGCAAAATCTAGGGAAATAGGTATTTTCTGAGCTCTGGTCGGGGTGAAAGAGGGGTCAAGTCGACCTTTTGACCCAACAAGGTAACTATGACAACCCCCCCCCCCCAAATGAAACACCCCCCTCCCCCCAAATCGTGAAAGACATGCCCTTATTTGCCCTGGTCGTAAGGCTATACGCTGGGATGCCTTACTTTTTCTTTATTTTATCCATTTTCTTATCGTATAGGTTAGTTTTATGTACGAATATATACCATCTATAAGTATGAATAATGATAGTTAGCGTGTGACCTCTGACCTCTGACCTGTACCACCTTGCACCGCCTGAATAAATGATATCAGCGTGTCCCTACTATACTACTAAAGTCTCTTGCTTGCATAATCTATATGATTTCATCATCTCTTTCCGAATCACCTATGCTGCATTTGTTCGTCTTCAAGAAGCTATTTCAGCGTTTTCTAATCAACGATACAAATGATGTCCAGATTTACATAACCTGTCTCTCTCTCCCTCTCTATCTCTTTATCTCTCTCTCTACATGTATGTTATATATATATACGTCACTGTTTGAAGAAGTCTGATGGGCCCTGATGTATATAACGTCTTTAACTTCCCTCAAGAGATGACCAGGTGATAAATGAAAGAAATCTAAAATAGCTACATCCTGACCACTTTGCTTTATTATATGTCTGCTTTGATGTCGACTTTCATTCTAAACACGCACAGACATCACATCAGCTGCTGAGTTTCGGAGGTTCTGGATTTGTTGGTCGAAGGGCGGAAGTGTTGGTGTGGGCAGAAGTGGGGATGACGAACCCTTCATGAGCTGGACAGACCCTCAACCAGTCACTGACATTACGCTGGCGGGCTACAAGACTATGTATGTTCTTGGGGTCTTTAGGTTCAACTGTACACAAGGTGAGGACTCTGCGATTTCGTGATTCCTTATACCGAACATCTGCCGATCTATCTATGGCCTTCTATTACGTACCAGTAAGAGCTGTGCGTTCTTATGTCACCATCTCATTGAAGAAATAGTGAATGTCAAACTGTTGAAATATCGGATGATACCGGAAACTATCGGATGATAGTGTTGCAGAAGCCTTAGATCAATAGGATTAATCTTTGAAATGTTTTTATTACTCTGTGGATTCTAGTCTAGATTTTTGTTTCTATTAAGATGGATTTCCAGGAGTGTGTGTTGACCCACCGACCCAAGCAAACACTACCGGCCCCGTGTGCAACTGTCCTTATCTGCTGGGGGAGAACTGCACCTACCCATGTTCCCCGGGATATTACGTCATTTCCGGTGATGTCATCGTCAGAACATGCACCGCTGATGGATCATGGACAGACATGGGTATCTTCTGCCAAGGTAGAACATATCACCATATTAAGCACAACAATATGGTTTAGAAAAGTGTTAAGGACATATATCAGAACATGCACCGCAAAGTAGTAAATCTAACGATTTACCTCAACTCTTGTCTGCAGATATTGACGAGTGCTCCACTATCAATGGTAACTGCAGCCAGACCTGCACCAACACTGTAGGAAGTTACAACTGTTCCTGTAGTGAAGGGTTCGTACTGGACGAAGACAAACATAGCTGTTCTAGTACGTAATTTGTTGCAAACATGTACATATTCTTATTTAAATTGTATGTGTTTAAGTCTATCCGACTTGTTTAAAATTTATATACTGCATTCACTGTCTTTAAACATACGTACTTTTTTATTGTGTAACTTGTAATCGTCCGTCACCCTGAATTATCATTGAAGATTTGGTGTTTTTGCACTTGGCACTGTGTCTGTACAGTATGTGGCTTTTATTTTCACACACAGTCCGAAAGGGTTTTATCGTACAGGCGTTATCTAGTGCTTCTGAAGATCCATGTTTCCATAATAATGGTGCAACGTATATCATCAGTAACGGACAGGAGAGCATCATTGAGCAACGTAAGTATACTTTTTCATGTCACGTCATTTGATCATATTGTTACCATTAGATAAACATATCATCAATTTCAAGAGTAAAGAAATTGCACGTAGCAATATTCAAATAAGGTGCAAGAGCTCTACAATACATATCATAATTTTTTCCTACACGCCAGGTGCACGTGGATATCAGGTGTTTATTTTGAATGAACGGACGGGGGAAGTAGTAAACAAGACGGTTTTTGACACCTTTGGGAGTGGAGGAGGAAGAGGCGTCGCAGAAGCACGAAACCTGACATCGTATCTGGATGGAGTTTTATACGTAAGTAGTTGATAGATTGTGCACTCGGATAAGAAATTCTATTTTCTTAGATTTATCTTGTCATATACCTTGCATATTTCCCACAAAACGCAACTTTGTTGGTGGTTTCTGGAAATGCAAAATGCGACAGAAAATGCTGTAATTTGTATCGTTAACGATATAGGGAAAGTATGAATTAGCCTCATTCTGATATAACGTTTGCCCTTATAGAATTTCAAATTTCTATCAAGCCTCTAATTCTGTATCACCAATGTTCTTTCCTTTTGGTGCTAGGGACGGATAATAGTCATCGTCGTTCATGACAACGGCGGCGATTACAACGTAGACAACGAACCCAATCTAGCACCGTACGGAACTGCAATGACTCGAATAGGTGCCGTGTTAATCAATCCTCTTATCAAATTTTCAGCTCAGGGAGAAAGAAATCAATCTTTCTATTTTTGAATTCTACACTGCTATTTCTTGAAGGCGAATAGAATTTTTTTTCTGGTAGATTAAATTTTGCTGCCTGGACGAACAGGTTCAATTTCAGGTCCACAGTGTAGGTATCTTTGAACATGTTTTCGTGAGAATCGCCTAGACTTGCTCATATTTACAAGCATGAATTCGTAGAGTTGAATATATTCTGATACCCATGACAGGACAAAAAGAGTCCTTCGCCATGATCACTCAGAAGGGAACGAATCCATGTTGGTTTGTGGAAGATAAGAATGCTCGAGGAAGAGGACCAACTGTTGTAGAGGCGTTCATACCAACAGGTAAAAGAAAACACACAGTGCATGAATTTCGTTCCACCTTACAGATTGTTGATGTTTCCAATTCTATATAACGAACAACACCACATGATAGGTGATGAAGAAGATTCTTTCCGTTTCGGATCGGGTTTTACTTCTAATCAGTGTTAAATTAGTCAGTTGTTAAAAGAGTAAAACATTTATTTTGTTGCCGCTCCGCGTTGGACCCCATTTCTCATATCTGTCTCTATCTAGATGGATCTCAAGGAGTGTGTGTTGATCCACCGACCCAAGCCAACACTACCGGACCCATGTGCGACTGTCCTTTTCTGCTGGGGGAGAACTGCACTTACCCATGTTCCCCGGGATATCACGTCATTTCCGGTGATGTCATTGTCAGAACATGCAACTCAAATAGATCGTGGACAGAGACGGATCTTTTCTGCCAAGGTATACGTACGAAAGGAAGACAACTAGAAATGATTGAGAGGAATATTCAACAAGAAAACCTAGCTTGACAGCATGTCGAAAGCTGTAGCTTGAAACTCCTACATTAAAGAAAATATTTATCTTCTAACGGTATACTTCCTGAAAATTACGTAGTTCCAGAAGGAACAATGTTGTATCTTCCTAGATTTGAAAAGTCTAATAATTCCTTGTAGATATTGACGAGTGCTCCACTCTGAATGGTGGCTGTGCCCAGACCTGCACCAACACTGTAGGAAGTTACAACTGTTCCTGTAGTGACGGGCTCGTACTGGACTGGACTGGGTATAACTGTTCGGCTGGTAAGACATCTGTTGATATGTTCCCCTGTTACAAGCGCTAGGCCAACATTGGACGCATAACGTTATATTGCTAAACATCGCATGAGAATAATGCACCGGGTCCATTGGCAAATTTATTTGATTCAATCACCAAAATCTTCAGGTTAGAAATCATTTTCCTCTTCAGGGTGTCCACTACCCGACTACATCAGCTTTAACGAAGTTTGCTACAAGTACTTTGCTGAGCGGAAGACTTACGACGAAGCAAGACAGAGGTGTGCCGAAGACGGTGGCCTGTTAGCCATGCCTAAAGACAATGCGACTGATACTTTTCTCTTCAGTCTGGGAAATCAGAAACGCTGGATTGGGTTGACTGACGCCATCACCGAAGGCCATTGGGTATTTGAGGACGGCCAAACACTGACGTCAGTCCATTATACCAACTGGGGCCCAGGTTATCCGAGAGGTGGAGACTACGCGTACCAGTACCATACTGTAAAAGTATGTAGGAACGACCGCTTCTGGTATAATCGTATGGGTGGCCGGCAATACCATTTCATCTGTCAAATAAATCCAGGTATTGATTATAATCAGAAACGTCACTTTTTAGAACACTTTAAGGCACGAATTAGCAGATCTTAATAATATTTATCTTTTTGACACTGGGCATGATTCGTATGTGATTCGTATTTTCACAGTCCATAATGGTGACTAAGAGACTATTCAATATCATTGATTTCTATTTCTTGTGTATATCAAATGATTAAACTGTAACCCTTATGACACGTCATGAATAGTTGTGGACGGATGTGCGTCATCAAATGGTGGATGTGAGCAGACCTGTGTCAACACTGGTGGGAGCTACCACTGCCTCTGTAGGGACGGTTACAGATTACATGCTGACGGCCACAACTGTACTGGTGTGTTACAAAAATTATAATATTCTGTACCATCTACAAGTGCTCGTTTCTTTTCTGATCAATAGTATTGACTAATTACCAAACACACTGCGTTTAACAGGACTTGACACGAAACTGTTTGTTTTGCTTTAGACATTGACGAGTGTTTGGAAAATCCAACCATCTGCGGCATCAACGCTGATTGCATCAACGGTGACGGCTACTTCGACTGTGTCTGTTCAACTGGATTCGTCATGGGGGAGGGCGGCTGCCAAGGTCTATTCTTGATCTTTGGTGAAAATGTAGATTAAGTCGCGATTCACTTTCTCAACGTTTTATTGACTACAAAAAGTAACTGCCTTTGTCAAGTAGAGTGACTTTAACTTGATCATTAAAGAACTCCTTTCAGACATTGATGAATGCAGCAGTACAGAGTCAGTGTGTGACGTCAACGCCTTCTGTGTGAACATGGATGGGAGCTACCACTGTGTGTGTCTGGACGGATTTACAGGAGACGGGAACAATTGTCACAGTACGTTTTCTCTTATTGTATTTTGTTGTTTTGTGTGCTAAAACATACAGGAATATTTTACTCTGTTAATTCGTACAACCATTGCCCTCCAACGCCGTGTAATTTCTCGCTATCCAAATTAAATAATTAATGAAGGTGATAGTTATTTTTCTTCTTATGGTACTATATAGCTAGTGGGTGCTGGCAAATGGGAAGGGAGTTTTTACTCAATTCCTAGTCTATCTTTTCTTCTCGCCTTCGCCAAGGACTTTCAACATCAGCATCAACATCAACAACAACAATGCGCACTACAGGACAAACTACATCACTCACAGAAGCGTCTACTACATCTGTCAAATCAACAACCGGCTGGTCCCTCACTGTGTCCCTCACAGACACGGACACATCCACTTCAACCGTGGTATCTACCAGATCAACAACCATCAAAACGACATTGCTTCAAGATGTCTTTGGAGGTAAACGATGAAATCAAATTATTTGATAGAATGTGCAAGAAAACTATTTACTTGTGAACAAATGCATGTTTTTACGTTGAAATGGAAAGATTGTATAAAATCTATGCATACCATCTTGTACGGTATTGCCATGTTCCAATCATGACTTATTTCTATCCGATTATCTTTTCGTAACAGAGATTGACTCAGAAATAACTGAAGAAAGTTCTACCGAACTTGTGTCGACTATGCCCACAATCCCACCTCTGACACCAGGTAAAGTTAAGTCAACTCGCCAACCTCATGTTTTCATGACCACACAGGAATCTTCAACACAGACGTCCTTTCTAATGGAGGTAACAGATTCCACACACCGAACTTACCAACTTCCTTTAGTTGTTGTAATCTATTTGTCGTAATACTTTTATACGTTTAATGATTTTTTACAACCCGTGTCAAAATTTCTTAAACTGCAGGAGGAGATACCTGCTCTTATTGAAACTCTTGGTGACAAGGTGAACTACTTCAAAGGGTCACTGGATGATCATAAGGAGCTTCTGAAAGGTTCTTTTTCCTTCCAATCTTCTGCTTGAAATAAAACCAGTGTTTTAAGGTGAATAGTTTAGTTAATTGTAATGTCATCCCACTTTATCTTATCTTACGTGTCCATTATCTTACGTGACTGACCGCATGTCATATACAAAACATGCAGAAGTGACTTACGCGACATCGTCGGTACTACAAGCCCAGAGCAGTAGCAGGGAGATTGTTGCCATAGACACGAGTTTTGACATTTCCTTTGGCGTCACCGATGAGGTGAAAGACCTGATAGACGTTGATTCCCCCGACATGTCACCGATAGAACAACTGGAGCAAAAGGAGAAAGAGCAAGAACGTCTTAAGTCGCGGGTAGATCCCTATTTCTTTTATTCTCGATCTGAACAGGCTTAAAAATGAAATGTTTCTGTGAACATGAGACAATCAAGTGACTTTGTTATCTCCATGATAAATGGATCTTCCGATTTTTGTATCTTTTCTCCTGGACATGATCCGATCTTTATCTTTTATGTATACATGTACATGTAAAGGTGAAGTGGGTGGGTTTGGACCCCCTAGCGGCTTGCTTTGGAACTTTTCACCTAATTTGCATAATCATTGGGGTATTCTATAATCTAGGTGTTTTTCATGATATGACATTACTACATGCAACATATGTATTACAGGTGGAATATGCATGGATGCTCATTATGTAAATTCTATTTTACTTTGTATAATTGATGCAACAAGTGTCATAATTTATCTAATTGGTAAGTGATAATTAACAACATTGTGACATATCTACGTTAGCTATACATAAAAGCATAGTTTATGTAGACCTGGATGTTATTTGCATAATTGAAATCTTTCGTGGAGGTATGAGGTCTACGAACTCTTGTTTTACAATCTAGATAAAGGGTGAAACCATGCAATTTCTGGACCTGTTGGAGACGGCAGCTGGCAAGCTGTTGGATGAAGCATTACCGAGAGGAGAGGGTGCACACATCAGGTCAGACGGCGTGTTCACGGCAGTCAGGAAGGGCATCCCTGATGTTGGGACCATTCCTATCGATCGGGATATCGGCACCATCGTGCTAACAAAGAAAGATGGCCTTCCTGAAGATGCCAGTATAACGGTAAATAATGGTCCCAAAACTGGACCGCTCTCTTTCCCAATCTATTTGCATTTATAATCCTGCTTTAAAGGTACAATTTCGATTGGCAAGTCCGCATAAAGGCTACGATGGACGAAATGTAACGAACCCCTTGACTCTCGCAGGTTGTGATGTTTGACGATGATCCTTTCGTGTGGAGTGAAGACAGTGCTGAAGTATCCTCACCTGTAGTCATGATGACAATCACCAAAGATACCGATGTCCATGGAGGCCAGTCCCTCAATGATGCAGCATCAAGCCTGCAGCCAAACATCACCGTTGGTCTGAGGTCTATGGTGCAGTTTGGGACCACGGATGACACAGAAAAGCAGCATCACGAGACCCTGCCGACATCATACAGGCAGAACCTCGATGACGCAAAGAAATCATTCCCCCTGACCAAGCCTTCCAGCCATGACACCAACATGACGTATCACGCCTTGTACACGGAGAAAGGAGGCCAGGTGCCTTTCCTCCGATTCTCAGTCGATGACGTCGACACCGAGCTACAGGTGTACGTACGGTTTCACTACTTCCCAACTGAAGAAGAATACGACTACACAACAACTGTCAAAGCACCTGAAGTCACTGATTATGACGGCTTTGAGATGCCGTATGGCCTGGTCTACTCCAACTTCACATTTCCATTCGTTCCGGAGGTACAAAGCGAACATGGTTGGGCTATAGTTGGCGTGAAGAACAAAGGTAAACATTATCTTGTTATGGGATGTTTTCAAACGTCAATAATTAGATGTAGTATACAGCATAGCAGGTTAACCACTATACGTTTCGAAAAGATGAAAGATTGGAGGGATTTAGCGCCACCCCCCCCCCTCCTGTAACTCAAACAAGAGGAGCTGATTAACTCATTAGCATCAACGTCGTCTTAACTTGCTTCCTATTGAACTACTAAAATTATTTTTTAAACTTTTTTTTGCATATCAATTCATAGTTAGGATATGAAACCTGCTCTTCAACAAGATCTCTTCAGTGTCCCGAAATATAACGGATGTTATCTGAAAAATCTTACCATTTCCAAAATCAGGTCCAGTTACTTGAGTAATTGCTATTTGGCGCATCTTACTATCTGGGTGTCTAATCTTCATTGACGTACAAAAAAAGATATTGATATTTTCCTTATGTTCCTGTGATATCAGGTAGAGAGGTATCAGACAGTGGTTTCCGACGACTGCTAGCGTCGGCGCCTGAGGTCCCTCAGACATCGACCCTTTCAAAACATGGTGGCAGCCCGACAGGATTCACTCTACAGACTGCTGCAGTCTCCTGTCTCATGTGGGAAATGGAAAACCAGACGTGGAATAACCACCGCTGCAAGGTTTCATACCGACTAATCTTAGTAGTAGAATCATACTAATACTCCATAACGCATAGTCCATCAGTTGAGGTTGATATTGATGATTTATAGTGAAGCTGAGTAAAGAGTTTGAAAGAATTTTTTGATATAATTTGTTTCTTTGTCGATAATAGTGATTGCATTCTGTACTATCTGTACCGTAGGTTGGGATTGAAACGAAAGAGACGACCACACGGTGCACATGTGACATGACGCGACACAGCAATGGGAAAAGCTACAGGGTGATTTTGGCAACATCTTCTTTGGCGATTCCAAATTTCGTGGATTTTGACAAACTTGGTAGCAACATAGACAAATTGTCCACAAATTCGACCGTGTTTGGAACAATCTTTGCTCTGTGGATGATATATCTGATGTCCCAGCTATTGATACTGAGGTCTAATATCAAGGTATGTCAATAAATTCATTTGAGTTTTTTGTAAATCAGTTATCGTAGTCTAAGCCTCATTACATTATCTGTGATAGCAATAGCTTGTGACGCTATCACTTTTTTTCAAATGTCAATGGAAGTCTAATATCTAATTATCAACGCTTTTCTTCAGAGCAACATTTCCATAAACACAAAAGTGGCCACCAGCTTTGCTCTTGGACAATCAGCAAAGCTAGACAAAGCAAACATCAGCACGACGGTTGTTCCCAAAGTCTCCACAATCCCATCAGAGGTTCCCGGTGCGGAATACGTCTACGTCGTGTCTGTCCGCACGGGAACCCAGCCTGATGCCGGCACGGCGTCTGTGGTCGGGCTGATGATCACAGGGTCAGAGGGCAGGACAGCCATGGTCACACTCACCCCTGCTGGATCGGTACGAGTGCTGTGATTGATTGTGCTTATTAAGTAAACACGCGTTTTGAGCATTTTATATCAGTAAAATAATGATGTAATGGATGAAAGACAAGGGCATACGAGCGATCACGATGATGTCACGGTGACGCAGTGGTAGGCAAAAAGCAGGTGTTTGGCAAAAGACTGATTTACACATTAACCAGTAATTTGATCTGCTAATCTAAATATTAATTCTTAATTCAATCCACCTACATCCTGGCAGGCACCAGCCGTCGACTACCCCGGATATAAACAACAACAGCGATCGCTCGTATTTACATGCTCAATTTGTAGAAAGCATACCATCATTGACACCAGAAAGCAGCAAAGTACCATGAACAAAGTAATGCACACATTTCTGTGGAAATGATATATCTAAAGCAAACATTCCCCATGAATGATAGCTATAATCATTAATCGTCTTCATAAATGTCCTTAGACCCTAGCCCGAGGTGATGACACGTACCACATCATGACGACACCAGCCTCTATCGGCGAGCTCCAGTCTGTACAGGTCTGGCACGACAGCTCCGGGAAGGGCGCCATGGAGTCACTCTTCATAGACAACATCACAGTCTGGGACATGCAGACATCACAGAGGTGGGTACAGTAGCATATACAATTCTGTGATCTTAATACGTTTGCCCAATATTGTTTGATGCTTTAGTCTCAAGTTAAGTGCACTATTGAGGACGCCGTATTTGAAAACTGTGATTACATGGCTCTTCTCGTTCATATGGGACTTTTTAAATATATCAGGAAGCCATGATAATGATTGTAAATTGTACTTGAAACTCATCAAAGATTAACTGAGTCGGTTTCTCCAACTCCTAATGAACATGTTTGAGATGACGACCAAAATGAACGCCCTGTGCATGTGATCTAAATAGTATCAAGGAAATTAACAACTGTCTCTTTCCCCTTAGGTTCCTTTTCCCATGTTCCACCTGGCTGTCCACTCACAAAGGAGACGGTAGGACAATAAGGACCTTGAAGGTCGCGCCTGAAGGAGAGAAGTGGTGAGAACCTCCCTTCTCTACTTTAAAGTGTCTTGAATAAATGAACTGACTTTCAAATGATCCATTGACCTTGAACTCAACATCCAATACATATGAAGAGGTAATGCAGCAGAAACCATAACAATCTAGAATCATTGTATCATGGCTATACCTTCTTGATCTTCATAAATGAATGAAAAAACCTAGGTGTCTTTTGTATTCTACAAAATCTAGGCCGAGGTACGACGTAGACTCTGTTGCAGTCTTCCGGAACGGGGCTGGGTTTGGGGGGGGGGG
>NC_049984.1:13132071-13177535 GCF_000003815.2 Branchiostoma floridae
ATAGCCAACGTTGAAAATCGCGGACCAACGCCCCCCCCCCCCTCGAAAAAAACCCAACCCCGTTCCGAAGACTGCAACGGAGTCTAGTACGACGTGTAATAGGACATAACCTACGTGCCAGCCAATATATCATAAAAGTAAATCTTACATGTTCTAAGATGTAACCTTTGTTTAAAAGATCGAGGTATGCCGTCATGTTGTATCCTAGGTTGTCGCAGTATACCCTTCCGACGTTTTCTTATCTGCTGTATGACGACCATCTGCTCTTGTCAGTGATGTGTAACTCCGGTGTGAGACACTTCAGCCGGGCGCAGCGCCTGGTCTGCTGCCTGACTCAGATCACCCTGTGGATGGTGGGCAGTGCCATGTGGTACGGGGTTACAGCTGGTACAGACGATGTGCTTTTCCTTGACCTCGGCGTGTTCACCCTCCGCCTTTCGGAACTGCTTGGTACTGCAGCAACGTCGTTCATGGTGTTCCTGCCAGTTTACGCCATCCTTGTACCGATGTTTCGCAAGCAGCTCCCTTTGGTAGATCAGATCCATTCAGGTGTATTGAAAACACCGACATCTCTGTCCACCTGGCGGTTTACGTACACAACGGTGGCGTGGATCCTCGCCACCCTGACGTCTGTCTGCAGCAGCTTCTTCGTCATTGTGTACAGTCTGCAGTTTGGAGCTGGGAGAAGCCAGGCCTGGCTGAAGGAGTTCTTCCTGACATTCCTGTTCTCTACATTTTTACTGGAACCTGTTAAGGTTGGTATTATCCATGTGGTGTTCTCAATCTTTAACACGTCAGTAGTGCGATAATTGTCCTCGTAAAATGAGGATGACGAGGTACCAATTGGAATCCCGTGGCATGGCAAACGCTCCTCAAGATTCAAAACCGGCTACCAATCCTGATAGTGAAATTAGATATCAGCTTGTTGACTTAACCTATTTACGTCGTGACTTTGCAGATCTTTCTGGCTGCCTACACAAAAGCAGTCATCATCGCACCGATTGTTTGCTCTGTGACATCTTGTGTTCGAAATGTTTGGGGGATGAAAACAGGGGAGAAGCAACAGTCTCCGATCGGTATTATTCGAAAGAAGAACAAGAATTATGGAGGTGCATTTCTTCTCAAAACATCGTCGTTTTTTAATACACAATGATATTTTGCATTTTGCATGATAGTATTCATACATTTTTGACTATGTCTTTTTATTCTAAAATTGGCATCATATGTATTTCGTTAAGCCCCTGAGCCAAGGGTTTTACCACCAGTCCCGAAGAAAACCGACCATGACCCGAACTGGACGGAAAGGATGACTGCAGGTAGAAACATCCTGGTTACCCTAATGATACTACTGATCTTCACTGGGAATGCCTTCTACATCGGGGTTCTGGACTTCGACAGGCATGCCTACCACGTCCGGACATCGCTGGAGAACAGCCTGCTGTCCGGATCTGATGAGGTACTGTTAGATGAATTATCCCTCACGAGTTGAACATGGTGACATCTTTTCTATCTTTCCTCCCTGTGTATAAATTGTGCGGTTATTCGACAGGTGACTACAGCAGACGATGCCTGGGAGTGGCTGTCGTCTGAACTGATGTCGTCCCTTCACCCAGAGCGCGGGTACAGCGGGAAGAAGCTGAGATGGCTGGACAAACAGTTCCCGACTGGAACAAACGCATTCCGGATCGGTCCTGTTCGCCTGGAGAGAACCACCATCTATCCAGGTGACAAGTATCGCTGATTTCTAAGCTTCAGCTTATACGAGCGATCGCTGTTGTTGTTTATATCCGGGGTATTCGACGGCTTTTGCCTACCAGGACGTCAGCAGAATGGATTAAAAATTGACATTTGAATTAGCATATCAAATTACTGGTTAATATGTAAATCAATCTTTTGCCAAACACCTGCCTTTTGCCTACCACTGCGTCACCGTGACATCACCGCGATCGCTCGTATTGTTATGATCAAATATTTTGCTTGAGACTGTTTTCGTTCGTAAATAGTAAGCTTATATGTTTCTAGTTGGGTAACTCCCGTTTCCTCCTCCTTTCAGATGACCCAACAGACATAGATCTCGAGCTTCGAGGCCATGGGCTCTACCCTGAGCTGATGAACAAGCAAATAGATGCAGTTCAGGACCGACTGAGTGAACGGAACTGTTCATACAATGGAACTGCACGCATATTTGTGGACATTGTTCGGTATATAAACACATATTTGGATTTGGAATGATGAATTCCTGGCAAGTTCAGGGAGGCATGGTCTTCAGGGAAAATGCCCGAATTGTTCCAATGTTTTGTTAACCAATAGGATTTCGTTTTTTTAATCTTGTAATCAAGACTAGCTGTGCTGATGAATTTGACTGGTTTTCAGAAACGGAAGTTCGGCGTGTATCACCACAGTGGACCTGCCACGGGATGCTGGCCAGGCTGCTGCAATGATAGGTCTCCTACAGCAGAACAACTGGATCCTGATGGTTTCAGACACTCTCATCCTCCGGGCCAACTTCTACCACCCTGACGTCAAGCTGTTCAGCACCATGGTCATCACCCTGCAGTACCTCCCAGGGGGCGCTGCTTATCTACAGCCCAATATTCAGACCTTCCGGCTGTTCCAGTACGAGACAACAGACGACTTTGTCCAGATGTGTTTCCACATTCTGTTCCTCTTCTTCTTCGTTTACAACGTCCTTCGCGAGATTGGTAATATCCGAATGAGCGGCCGTCTTTACTTCGGCAGTTTCTGGAACATTTTGATCCTGTGCAACATTGGCTTGTCGACAGCCGTTATTGTGACATTCGGACTTCGGTATATCCGGGCAGCTGCTGCATTGGGTGATGTACAGCGTGTAAAAGGTACGAAGTAGAGACACATCCTTTATTTTTACATACATGTAACAAAAACGATATCCGAGTGGTCATAATAAGCCAAGTCTTTAAATGTCGCACAGAGGGGTGGGTGCCGGTACAATGTACCGGTACAAACCCGTTTTTTTCTTGTTGGACTGGTCCGGAAAAAAATGGACCTGAAAAAATCAGTGGACCGGATTTTGGACCGATTAGAAAATGACCAGATTATACCGGCAGGCGTTCACATGTTTTGGGGCTTACCCGCCCAAGAAATGTAGTGGAGCGATGTAGAGGAGAGTTTATAGTCATTTTTACCAAGTTTCTACAGTCAAACAGTCTAAATTAACAGAGACATTAGTGTTGTTTACATGAAGATAGGACTTTAAAACGCCAGTAGGATACTACATCAAACAGATTCCTTTGTAGACAATTTTACCATTGTTTTGAGTATTGCCCATTCACAGTTTTCACAGACGGCTAGGTCCAGGTTCAGATCCACACCTGGACCTGGTCTTCTGGACCTGGACCGTCTCTGTACCTGAATTTCCCGTATCGGTACCCACCCCTAGTCACACATTATATCGGTAATGTCTAAAACAGGGCTCGGCATCGAGGAGTTTATAGACATCAGTTCCGCCAGCCAATGGGACACAACCTTCAAGTCGGTCCTCTCCTTCTCCATCTTCATCAGTACCTTCTGTATCCTGCGGGTTCTTAACTTCTCCAGGAGTGTTGCTACCGTCTTCGCTCTGCCTCGTGTACGTAGAATTCATCTTAGTGTTATGCCTAGACAAAGCAGAATTCAACGTATAAGTTGTTTATTCAGTAAGATATGAATAAAAGCTATGTTGTTATGTTCTGAAACTGAAACTGCAAGAATGGTGCATTACATTTGGTGACCATATCCGGCATATTAATTTGTAGCTTTGGAGAGAAATAATGTTGCTGTGTTTTCCTTTCTTGCACTATGCTAGTTGATATACCGGGAGGCCCTTGGGTATGCGGTGTACATGCTGGTTATAATAGTGGCCTACGGCTTCTGCGGGATACTGATATTCGGCAAACATATGAAGAGCTTCTCCACCTTTAAGGAAACGTCGTATGTGTTGTTTGAGATGGGCTTGGGGAGGCCGTTCGGCGATGTCTTTGCCGACGATATGAAGAGAGTGGATCGTGTGATGGGACCTCTGTACTTTTCTACATTCGTCTTGGTCTTCATCACTTACCTGGTCAGAAATAGTACATTTCTTTAGCTACCCGAGGTCTTCTTGGTCATGTCTTATATTATTTCAACTTAAGAGTCAAAATTAGCCTATACTGTACCAACTAAATCGACAAGGCAAACAATATTTAATTGTGAAAACTGAGGTATTGTAATCATTTGCTGTGTTTGTTTGTCTGGGCTGAGTTCGCAGTTATGAGAGGTAGTCCAGTAAGGAGAATTTGAATCTCACATTTGGTCCAATGTTGTAGACATATCGACAGGGAGGAAGTGATTACCGTGAGCGAGGGAGCATAGATTGATGACTCATGGCCACACACACTCAGGTCGTATTTGGTGCTTGTTATTTCCTTGTATTGAAAACAAAAATTCTACTTATGTATCCCACAGATGAATCTTGTAGTCGGGATGCTGTGTAACTGGCTGAGCTACTGTCAGACGTCAGACGACATTGAGGCGGACACCGCGATGGCAGATTACTTCTGGAACTCCTTCAGGAGTCTTCTGGGCATGCGCCATGAGTCCCAAGACCCTGACGGTAACTTTCACAGTTGCCATTGTTTGTCTTTATTACCTCATTTAGCAGGAAATTGAAGAACAGAAATGTGATGGTATTTTGTGATGTATTCTGTGACATTATTTGCGACCTTTGACCTAACTAAAAATGTGTTTCTGAAGATGAAGCACCACTTCCGGAATACTTTATGAACGAGACCTTCCAGCGGACGGATGCGGTACTGCAGGAAGTGGACAGGGTGACCGACCTGATGTATAAGTTTGAGTGCAAGGAGCGAGGTTCCACGTCTACTGATCCATACGCTTAAAGTTTAACCATAATGTCCTAAGAGTTATGATATGCGAGATGTTTTGAATGAATAAGAAATGTATATATTAAAAAAGGTTTTGCAATACAAAAGTATCTTACTTTAATGTGTTATGGTTGCCTTTGATCAAAAACGTTTGTTGACGTTAGTTTACTAGTAGTTTATTATCAAGAATAATGTTGTTTAATATCTGAAGACACTACCTGGATTTTACACTATGTTTCAAATTGTATTCTCGCATAACATAGCAAATGTGTTTATCATGTAGTTTGAGGATGGGAGCTGCCTATAATTGAATAATATAAATGGCAATATTCGTTTTAATTGAAGTTGTGATAATGATGCTAAGAATTAGTCATGTAAGTACTGTACTGTATTGCAAACTACCTGTACCATCAAATGTGTGATGTGTGTTATTTGAAGAACCTTTTAAATTTGCATGTCACAATGATAAAGATTTGAATATGTCTATACTTTAGTATATGAATAATATTTCATGAACATTTTTTTAATTATCGATGATATGCAGTAATCTGTTACGGTTGTTAAGACTCCGTTACAGAGATTTAGAAATTTTGGAAATAAAACCATTGTTGCTCGAGACTGTGATCTGTTTACTGAGCAGTTCTTGATTGTAGCGGAGGGCGCGGTTGCTTGAAGGCCAAAATGGATGTCCATGTAGCTCAACTGGTAGCAGCCTGGTCAGAATTAGTTAGTAATACTTAGGTCATATTTGTAAACTGGGGCCCGGCCGTACAGTTTTCTGGAATAAAAAGTACAATAATATAAAGACAACAAAACACATAAAACGTATCTCACTAGTCGTGACCATAATTACCCCCATGACTTATTCATGGGGGTTATGTTTTCACTAGCGTTTGTGTGTGTGTCTGTTGTTACCTTTGCCAGAATGGCTAAGGTTATGTTTTGGGCTTGTGAGTCTGTGTGTCTGTGTGTCTGTCTGTTAACAGCATAACTCAAGAAGTCTTGGATGGATCCCGATAATATTTGGTAGGTGGGTAGGGGTCGGGAAAACGAAGGTCAAGTTCGATAATGGGCCCCCTAGCGGCTTGCTAAGGTACTGCAGCAGAACCTCAATTTTTGATATCTCGTGTTCTGGACATGCTGTGATCATGATTTTTGAGTGGTAGATAGCCCTCGAGGCAGAGAGTAAGTGCTGTGAGTTTGGGCCCCCTATCGGCTTTTTTGGAACTGCAGGCGCCGGTTTCCTTTCAAACTTTGGATGAGAATAACTCTACAACGTGTTGACGGATCGTCATGATTTTTGGTATGTAGATAGAATGAGTGATGACTTACATAATGGTATACTAATTATGCAAATCAGCAGCTAATTTGCATAATTAATGAGGAAAAATTATAAATCCACTACATTCCATGATAGGACTTTCAAACTTGTCACATATGTAGCTGGGAATGAGAGAAATGTCGACAGATATCAATTATGCAAATGATGACCTCATTTGCATAATTAATGAGAAAATATGAACATGTTGACGGATCATCATGTTTTTTTGTATGTAGGTAGCGTAAGTGAAGACCTACATAATGAGATAACAATTATGCAAATCAACAGCTAATTTGCATAATTAATGAGGATATTTTATAAATTCACTACATTCCATGATAGGGCTTTAAAACTTGTCACATATGTAGCTGAGAAAGAGAGAAATGTCAATACATATTTATCATGCAAATGATGATCTCATTTGCATAATTAATGAGAAAATATTAACGTGTTGACGGATCGTCATGATTTTCGGCATGTAGATAGCCTAAATGAAGACTTATATAATGTGATACTTATTATGCAAGTTAACAGCTAATTTGCATAATTGATTAGGAAAAGTTCATAAATCCACTGCATTCCATTATAGTACTTTCATCAAATTTGTCACATATGTAACTGAGAAAGAGGGAAGAGAGTAAGAGGTGTATTTAAAGACTTTGAAAGAGAATAAGTCAAGAATGGATCAAAGGATCATCATGATTTTTGGTATGCTGATAGCTTAAGTAATGCTTGATACAATTTGATATCAATTAATTGTAAATTGGGATCTAATTTGCATAATAAATGCCGAAATTTTATAAACCAACTCCAAGCATTTAATTATAAAGAAAATGAAATGAGTAACGCATTTGTCTACAGACATCATTCTACATAACAAACCTGGTTTATTTGGCAAAGGTATGTGTTCGTGGAACTCTAGTTCTAACTTAATGCTTCGCTAGCAAAAAAGCGAGACCGAAATTTGAGCATGGATTATGCTGGGTGATTGAGCAAAGGTCCCTATACCACAAAATTGGGCAAGCTTTCTTTTCTGTAAGATGGGTGCAGGGAAATCATGCTTTTCGGGACCTGAATCCTGTACCATTAGAGTAATCTCCAAGCAGATCCTACGGTAGCATAAGATAGTATCAAAAGCTGGCAGAGGAGTGAAGCCGGCTTAGGAGTGTGTTTGACTGACTACACTCCTTGGCCAGTTTGGTACTATCTTATGCCATTGCAGGTTCTGCTTGGAGATTACCATTAGAGAGCAGGTCCCTGTGTGCAACTGCAACCCCGTCAAACGTCTTTTAGAAAAGGACGGAGAACCAAGAAATGAGTAGGTGTTGCACAGCTCTGATTAAGTCCAGTCAATAATTAGTCTAGTTTAGGTTATAAAGCAATTAAGCACTGCACAATTGCTGCCAGAAGTGTATAATATATATGTATGTAACTTCCTCAACATTTATGACAGATCATTATCTACAGACTGAACTCGTGTTATTGAGTCGCGTCCTGCTGTAAGTCTCCAGCATCTGAACGGATTACGTTATAACTTTGCAGCTCTTGCATATTTGAAGTGATCAATGTTTACTATGTTACGCTTTGCCTCGGCGGCTGCTTCCAGGACGCCCTTGTTCACGTTCTCCTTCATGGCTTTCAGCGCGCTCCGTTCATAACCGTGTTTACCCAAACAGTCAAGAGCCAACCTGTTCAAACAAAAGAAATGTATAGTAGGGTTAAGCATGTTAAGTGAGTAAAATGTATTACATAGATCATTAACGTTATAGTATTTACTGACTACAAATGTATAGGCTTTTTAGCACTTTTGATACACAATAATGGTGTACGTATACTGTATTTTCCTGTCTTGTACTTTTCTTGGTTATTTGAATAAACAAAAACTCTGGCTATATTGCATATTGGCTCCTATGGAACATGATCTTGGAAATGGTCGAAGACGGGTATTTATGATACAGTTCTCCATGTCGTTTGTAAAGCGGGTACACTGATGAATCAAACATCTGTTTTGCCCCCCAAACTACCATTCGCAAACGTTTAGTAACATATGAGAAATGCCCACTTGATTGCAGATTCCAGCAGTTCCTCTGGCTCAGCCAGCTGGTCAACAAAGCCTGCCTGAAGACTCTCCTCCGGACTGTACCACTTTCCGAACACCAGAGCATCCCGCACCACAGCGCCACTCACCCGGTTCCTGTATTGAGGAAGACTCTGTGGTTGGGTTTACAGTCCTTATGAAAAAACCTTATGTCTATGGGCATTTCTAACTAATTGGTTGTTCTGTGGGTGATTTTAGATGGTACTTGTAGCTAGCTTTCTGCATGTGACGAATAGAACAAAAGAATGATAAGGGAAGTTCTGCTAACTCGGCAGGTCCGAAAAGACTTCCAAAACCGACATTGACCTTCAATTTCTCCTAGGACGCGAGTTCATGTCTGCTTGGGCAAATGTTCAACACCTACTCAAAGGTCAAATGTCATCACAATCCATTCGTAGCGTCTTGAGTTGTGCTGAGCAGAATTGAACCGAGGTCGACAAATCGGAAGCACAGGCATACAGACAGACACGCTAAAAACAATACCATGGCATTTTCATGTCAAAAGATTAAAAAAGAAACAGAAGTTTTGCTCCATCTTTTCAACACCTACCAACGTACCAGATATCATTACAATTCATCCAGAGGCTCAAACGTTTATGCTGACCACAAAAGTCCGAAAAAAACACACACTGCACAAGCACGCACGCGCGCCGCACACAGATACACCAAAAATTATTAATGCCTTCATTTAACAATAACTATACTTTAATGGGGGTAAAGGCACTTTCTTTGGGGATGTAATCACCTGACGTTACCTGGTGAGTTGGATTATATGCTGAGGAAGCACGAGGTTGATGTGAACTTCAGGAAGGGAGAACCAGCCTCTCTTGGTTCGCATGACCCTGTAGTCATGGTACAGTGCCCAGAACGCGCCCTCCGCCACACTGTGCCCTGGAAGTATAGAGAGCCGCTGTGTATGCCGAACAGTATGTTGAGCGAAAAAAAACACCGTAACATACCTTTTCTTTCCTAGAACCTGTTGCCACATGAATGCGAATTTCTGAATGTGACACAATCAAGTTAAAGCTCGTGTTTCCAACCCCTGGTATTGTAAAGCCACGTCGTAACGCAATCTGAATATACATGTACATGTACAACATACAAGCATAGTGAGAAGTACACTGGTGGGGAAGCGCAATGCTTTATGGTTAACTAGGCTTGTTACAAGATGGCCGCCATCCAAGATGGCGGCTCTTGGTGGAAACCCGAAGTGGGTGCAAGAAAACAGACCACTGCTCACCGGGATGGTCATGGATGACTACGCACAAGGTACGTATAGGCGGGGGATACGTGTGTCCTTTATCTTTCATGACATTGATACTTCTATGAGGAGCCGATTGCCCAATTTCTACCGAATATACCCTATGAGACATAAGGTTGGAGCCTCTGGCGACATCAATCTCGACTTGAGAAAGTACGTTACCTCCAAATCGCATTTAAACTCGTTTTGTCAATACTACTACATGGACCCCTAGCACACAAAAAATTTGAGAGTAATCGATGCAGCAGATCTCGAAAAATTCAATGCACAATGTATTTGCCCCCCTCCCACCCTCTGCAGCCAAGGAGACAAAGTGTGTCAACTTCAAGGACTGGGAGAAATTCAAAAAAATCAATCAATTTTCTGGAACGTAATTTAGATCATGACTACATAAATCACACCAACATACTTCAATATATCAGAGAGATCCATTCATTTGATCCTGAAATACAGACTGCCAAAGTTGCTTGGATTTTGCCCAGCAATATTGTTTACACTGTGTCATCTTCATGGACTGGGAGAAATTCAAAAAAATCCATTTATCTTTTTCAAAGTAATTTACATCATGAGTACTTAAATCACTCTAACATATTCTAGAATATTGAAGAGATCCATTAATTTGATCATGAAATACAGACTGCCAAAGTTGCTTCAATTTTGCTCAGCAATATTGTTTACACTGTGTCATCTTTATGGACTGGGAGAAATTAAAAAAAATCATCTAATCTTTTTCAAAGTAATTTAGATCATGAGTACTTAAATCACTCTAACATATTTTAGAATATTGAAGAGATCCATTAATTTGATCATGAAATACAGACTGCCAAAGTTGCTTGGATTTTGCCCAGCAATATTGTTTACACTGTGTCATCTTTATGGACTGGGAGAAATTCAAAAAAATCCATTTATCTTTTTCAAAGTAATTTAGATCATGAGTACTTAAATCACTCTAACATATTTTAGAATATTGAAGAGATCCATTAATTTGATCATGAAATACAGGCTGCCAAAGTTGCATGAATTTTGCTTAGCAATATTGTTTACACTGTGTGAACTTCAAGGACTGGGATAAATTCAAAGAAATCAATTAATCCTCTTCAAAATATTTGAGATCATGCCTATATAAACTACTCTAACATATTCTGGAATATTGGAGAGATTTGATTATTTGATCCTGAAATAAAGACTGCCAAAGTTGCATGAATTTTGCTTAGCAATATTGTTTACACTGTGTGACCTTCAAGGACTGGGAGAAATTTAAAAAATGCATTGATTTTTTAAAATAGTATATTGAAACATGACTACATATATCATTCTACCAGACTCCAGGATATTGGAGAGATCCACTCATTTGATCTGTAAATATTGACAGTCAAAGTTTGTAGACTTTTGGTCAGCCATATTGTTAATACTAAGTGAAGTTTAATGACTGAGGTAACTTCAAAGAAATCAATTAACTATTTTCAAAGTAATTAAAAACATGACTGTATATATCACTTTAATATGCCCCTGGATATTGGAGACATCCACTCATTTGATTTAGTATTATAGACAGTCAGAGTTTCTTGAATTTTGGTCAGCCATATTGTTTACACTGTATACAGTTTAAGGACTGGGATAAATTCAATGAAATCAATTGATTCTTTTCAAAGTAATTGAAAACATAACTGCATATATCACTCTAACATATGCCTACATATTGGAGAGATCCACTCATTTGATTTGATATCATAGACAGTCAAAGTTTCCTGAATTGTGGTCAGCCATATTGTTTACACTATATGCAGTCTAACTGTAATGACTGGGATAGATTCAAAGAAATCAATTGATTTGTTTCAAAGTTATTTAAAACATAACTTCACATATTACTCTAACATATGCCTGTATATTGGAGAGATCCACTCATTTGTTTTAGTATTTTATAGACAGTCAAACCTTCCTGAATTTGGGCCAGCAGCCACTTTGTGAAGTACACTGTGTGTAGGATGAATTAAAAAAAAGTAAGCTCTGTAATTTAAGTGAATGAAAACAAGAATGCATACTAGTAACGTTATATGTTACATCAACATATCCTGAAAAGTACAGAGATGCTGAATTTTGATCCAGAAATGAAATATTGACTTGCTTGTCTTTAGTTTTGTTTTCTTCAGTTGTATTGTTCAAAGTGTCTTAACTTCAAGCACTGGGATAAGCTTAACATGTTCATAATGTTACCTATATCTGCATCAAACTTTGATAAGTGTAAGATACTTAGATTACAGTTCTTACAGCAGTATATATATATATGTGTGTACAATGCTTTATCATGCCAAACCCCCCTCCCCCATTTTCCAAGAATGGTAAAGAAATGTTTCTAATCCATGGCTGTTTGGATCTTGTAAACATGTTTCACCTCATAATAGAGCTTCATTGCTCCTAATAACTATGACTCAGGATTCAAATTTTTGAATATGAACATAACAAAAATAACAAATGTATACAAATCATTCAAGGGTATGCACAGAAATGTTATTGTCCATGTTAGTTTGATGTTATGCAATCAGATTTTTTTTTACATTATTTGAGTAGTATAGATAACTTTGTTGAAAGACAATGAACAGAAAGAAAAGAAGCACTTACAATCACAATCCTCTCTCTCTTTATTTTCCAGTTGAAGGACAGAAAATTATTGGTTTGCTCTGAACCAGGACTGTGGAGTTCAATACAGCCTTACATCATATTCTCTCACCAACCCTGTTATGATTCACAGACCTGGAATACTCACTGAATGAAAACATCAATACATACATATTTTATAGCTACTGTGTATTTAAGTTGTGTGTTTACTATTTGCATTGGTGATGATTTGTAATTTATTTCTATGATTTGTTATACCTCTTTTCCAACTTTACCCTACTGTCTTTGATTGAAAGGAGGCTGGATAAAGACAGTGTATTGTTGTGCATTGTAATGCTCAATGTTATGAACCAATGATGTCTTACCTGAAAGTGTAACTTGAAAAATATATATAGTATATCTGTATTAGCTTGAAATAGTAGAATTGACATTAGTATAGGACTGAAACAAATGTACTTTATCTATTGTGTGTCCATTGTTTTCTTTTCCCTTGGCATGGAAGAATATCCTAGCCTGTGTGCTATCCTAGTTAGATTACCAAGGCTCCTATACCTCTCCCCCATACATAGGGAATTGTAGGGGCCTTAGCAAACAAGGATTGTGCAGCATATTACCCTGTGGTATCTTTATATCTTAGACAACTTTGTGTAATATCTGATGCATTGTGATCAGTATCACTATAAATATATAATAGGAACTACTGGTTTGATATTACATTTCATCACCTTATGTTAGGTCTATTGTATGTTACCACTTTTTGTATATTTCTTTTGACGCACATTAAAACATATTTTCTGATGCACACTAAATGATATTGTTTAATGTACAAATGGTAAGATGAACCTGGCAAGTCTGTTGCCAACTACATGTGTTACATCAAATTCAATATCAGTAGTACAAATGAATGAATCTACAGTATTCTATAAAGAGATATCTATGAAATATAATATTGGGAAAATAATATGAATAAAAGTTTTAAACATAGAATTTATACTTTAAACAAGAAGATACTCTATGTCATGTCACCTTTTTATCATAATAAACTGTATGCAGGCCACACCTGTTTTTCCCTCTTCACTATTTTTCTGATAAACCTCTGGCCTTAATGTTACATCAAAATTATTATCATGTGCTTAAAATTTATTGTCTTCATTTGCATTCAATTTTTTGAATGTACAGTCTTAGAAAAGTTTGTGCTGAAAATTTTGATGTTTTCATATTAACGTTATTTTTTTTTTTTTTTTTTTTTTTTTTTTTTTTTTCAAGGCTTTATTAGTAAAACAAATAATACATTTGTCAACAACAGAGTATCTAAGCTACTATTGTACATGGAGTAATTTGAAGTACTAGTGAAATACACAATAGGTAATGCGCATGGAAGAAGTATCATTGTCTATATAAGAATTTCTCTCATATACTTATACAGGCTATTATGTATAACCAATATACATCACATGGTTGCCACAATTGTCATGGAATAATTATGATACATGTAGATGGTTATCAAAAACAACAAGTAACTTTTAACATTCGGGACTTTTTCTTTCATAACAATGTATAGTTTACAGTATGTTATAACACAGTAGATCTAGACTGGACTAGAACTATAGTTTACATACTATGGGTTTAACAGTTGTTGTTGCTTTTTATGAGCTTAAAAAATTATTATTTAAGTACATAGAAGTAAACATTACAGAACATGAAGTCTGTTTTTGAGTTCACAATTGAAGATGTTAGATAAGTTATGGCCTGAAATTGGCCGTGGGCACTTTCTAGAAAAAATCCATGTTTTAAAGATAACCCACTTTGCTATAGATATTATTCGTATTCTTTTCTTCAGGATATTTTCGTTTATTGGCTGGTTTACCTTTCCCAGTATCATCTCTTCAAAATCAATATAAGGGTTACTGGGGCTAAATGGTACAGAAGTATGTACTAAATTCCACAGGTTAGTTAGCCTTTTACATTCCAGGAACATATGTTTATAGTTGTCAACATGACCACTGTCACATAATTTACATACAGGATCAATTACTTGACCATCTTCATCTTGTATTCTCCATTTGCTTAATTTCTCACCACATGGTAAAATTTGATGAAGTAGTTTGTAATTAAGCTCTGCTATTTGTGTTTCTTTACATGAAGTTGTGCCTAGCATTTTCCAAATCTTCTTCCAATTAAGTGAGTATATATCAAAATGTGTCTGCCATTTCTGTTGGCAGTTTGGAACTATAAATATTTGTAACATAAGGTTTTGGTATATCACAGAAGTTTTTGGAAAATCTAAGGCTGGTGTTTCTAAAGTTTCTCTTTCGATACAACAATTTTTACGTATGGCTCTTTTTACAATGAGCAATTCACACATCCAGTTATGTTTCTTGGTAAGTTTTCGGAACACCTCTCTGTCACTTATAAAAGTACCATTTTGTAAAATATCCTGTATATAAACAAAACCAGAGTTAATCCAATGTGGGTACAAGAGTGTTTTCCCCCCTGATACAATATGCTTGTTTCCCCAGATAAACTGGTTTGTGTCACAATTGCTTTTAGCTTTGTACCATGCATAGATAACTTGCTTATAAAAGAGGGGTACATTACACAGGTATTTGTCTTCAATGCAACTCATTTGAAACACAAAATTCAAGTCTATATCTAAGGAAGATAAGTAGTGTAAAGGGATATATCTCCAAGAACCCTTACCATTAAGTAAACGTTTAACCCAAGACGCCAAGAGAGCATCTTTCACACTATGTATGTCTAGCATTTTTAAACCTCCCTGTTCATAGTTGCCAATGAGAGTTTTCCGTTTAATTTTGTCCTTTTTTCCACTCCACACAAAGTTAAAAAAGGCAGTATTTAGCTCCTTTAACACTATTGTTGGTGTTGGAAGAATGTTCATTACATATGTTACCTTTGCAGCTGCCAATGCCTTTACAATGGTTATTTTCCCAAATAAAGTAAGATTCCTTTGGCACCATGTATTGAGAACTGTTTTAACTTGTTTTACCTTGTCATCCCAGTTTAATTTCATTAGTTGTTCCTTGCTATGACCAAAATTTACACCAAGTGACTTAATTACAGAAGGCCATTGGATACCTGCTATTTCATCTTTTCTGTGTTTCCATATACCTAGCCACAGTCCTTTTGTTTTAGCTTTGTTTAAGTTGGGTCCAGCCACATTAGAGAATGAGCTAAGGCACTCAAGTGTTTCATACAGTGAGTCTTCAGTGGACAAGAAAACAGTGGTATCATCTGCCACCTGGCACATCTTAATTTCTGCTTCGTCTACTGTGACCACCTTTGATATTTTGGTTATTTTGTATGCTATAAAATAGGATCTCTGCTACAAGAAGAAACAGTAGCGCACTTAATGGGCATCCTTGTCTTATACCCCGCTGCAGTTGTATACTAGCGGCTTTCCAGCCATTGTTGATGAGTGAGGCCAGACAGTCAGAATACATGATCTTTACCCAGTTTACAAAATTTGGGCCAAAGTTAAATTTCTCTAATACCTTAAACATAAAATTGTGCTCCACACAATCAAATGCTTTCTCAAAATCTATGAATAGTACAATACCTGTCTTATTTTTGGAGTCACAGAAGTCAATTATATCTTGAATTAATCTAACATTTTGTCCTATGAAACGTCCTTTTATGTAAGCACACTGGTCCTTATTTATTAGATCTTTCAGGAGAGGTTTAATTCTATTTGCCATGACAAAAGCAAGTATCTTATAATCGGTATTTAAGAGGCTTATAGGTCTCCAATTGCTAAGTGATTCCATATCTCCATTTTTGTGTATCAATCTTAGTAGGGCCTTTCTGAAGGAGGGTGGTAGTTTTCCTTCACTGAGTGCATTGCAAATAACAGAGTGCACTAAAACTCCAATTGAAGGCCAGAACAGTTTGTAAAATTCAGGTGGAAGCCCATCAGGGCCAGGTGTTTTACCTTGTTTCATGCTTGTTACAGCTTCTTCACACTCATGTAATGTGATTGGTTTGTCACACTCCTGCTTTTCTTGTTCAGATAGTATGTTTGGAATATTCATAGATCCCAGGAAGTCTTCAATTTTGTCTTCGGGTACCTTTTTAGAGGAGTATAGAGTTTGATAAAAGCTTCTACACTCTTTTAATATCTCTGCTTGGTCATGTATTTTTTCATTGTCTCTCACTAGCGAGGTTATACAATTTTGACTTTGCTTCTTGTTTTCTAAGCTCAAAAAGTACTTGGATGGTCTTTCACCTTCTGCAATATATCTTGCTTTTGCTCTGATTTGTTGACCTTTGGCCTTTTCTAGGAGAATACTCTCCAGCTGCGTCTTAACACATTCATATTCAGCAAGAGTTTGAGGATTTAAATCCTTATCTATTTTCTCTTGTAGAGTTTCCAATTTATTTGTTGTTTCTTTTTCTAAGGTGTTTCTCTCTTTAGTTTTAAACTTTGACCATGCTATAGACAGCTCTTTGATCTTCATTTTGCATATTTCCCATATAAGTTCTGGTTTACACTGTTTGAATTCTATTTTGGTATCTTCTATAAGCCTTTCTATTTCGTGTTTATAGTTTGGATCGTTTAAAAGATTAACATTTAGTTTCCAGAATCCATTTCCTCTTGGTGTTTCCTTAACATGCATATCTATAAACACAGCATTGTGATCACTGCAAATACTGGCATAATGGCCAGCTTCCATAACATCAGTCAAGGTGTTTTCAACCAACCAGTAATCTAGCCTTCGTGCAGTTGTTTTTCTTCTCCAAGTGAAACTTTTCAGTGTGGGATGCATGTGCCGAAATATATCTTGTAGGTTGAAATGGGCACAAAGGTCCCTTACGGCCTGATTTTTGTCAATTGTCGCCAGGGACCCACCAAGAAGGTCCATATTTTGGTCAAGTATGGAGTTGAAATCACCTCCAACCAACATTGTGTATAAATTCCAGTCATGTAACCATTCTTGAATGTCATAGAAGAAAGTTCTTCTCTGTCTTTGATCGTTTGGTGCATATAAACATAGTAGGGTATATTTTTCCTGGTACAATTTGAAATTCACAACAATTTTCCTTCCTTCAGTGTCAATTTTTTGTTCTAGAATTTCTACAGGCAGTTTACTGTCAAATAGAATGCTTACACCCCTACTATGGTTTGTACCAAAAGAGTGGATGGTTTTACCACCCCATTGTTTATCTATAGTATGTATTATATCCTTTGTCAGATAAGTTTCCTGTAAAAGGCATATGTCAGTCTTCTTCTTTTTTAACCAAGTTAAAATTTTTAGTCTTTTATTGTATGATCTGATTCCTCTACAATTGAAGGAGATCAGCTTCATGTTTCTGTGTGTCATCATCTAAGCGAGGGAATGTGTGGATTTGAGAGGGAAGTATCTGACAAGATATAAAGCATACTCATATGAGATACATGTACATGTGTAAGATATAAAGTATACTTATGTGTTTTTTCTCCTCTTTGATGACTTACTCTTTGCACTTTGTTTTGTTTCAGTTTTTCTCTGTTCTTTTAGCCACATCTCGATTGATGGCTGTGCTGAGTCACGTTCCAGGGAGTTGTTGCTAGAGTTATTGTCCACTTTGTCCTGTTCGGTGTGTTGCTCTACTTGCCGGTTGTTGACATGGCTGTGGCTTCTGCTCCTTGTAGGGTACTCCTTTCTTCCCTGCGACCTGGTGTCTGCTCGTCCTGGTTGACTGTTCTGACTGTTCGGAACAAGTTCTCCATTTGTCTCGTCCATGTCAGAGGTCTCGTCTCCTGTATCACTATCTTGCTCCTGCTCAGGTTCCTGCCCTGGAGCAGCAGTGTTCTTTCTTGTGTTGTCAGTGCGTGTGTCTGGCAGACTGGTAGTGTCGGTGACTTCTCCATCCAAATCACAATTTGGGTCACCTCTCCTGTGACCAGGCTTCCTACACTGCAGACAGACTACCTCATTTTCACAGGTGCTTCTGTGGTGCCCTTCCAGTAGGCAGTTGCTGCATTTTTGTGCTCTAGCACGATTGGCCTCTTTCTGCTCTCTGTGGTAGAACTCAGCCACAAAAAGTCCTACGGACATCTTGGGAGGGAGAGGTGTGCTAGGCTTCTCGATATAGACAAATCTTCTGCCCGTCAGAAAGCGTGTTAGCTTACCCTCCTTATTCCGAGCTCTCTCATCAATGACACGGCTCAGTAGCTTGTAGCCTCTTGTGCTGAGAGTTTTCCCTATTTCTTCGTTGTCATACGATAATGGTATGTTACTCACAATCACTCTGGTAGTTGCAGTCCCTGGCCTCACGACGAAGGGGTTCTTCTGTAGCAGTGAGGCCTCTTGTTCCCTGAGTGTGATAGTACCTGCTTGGATTAAGCTCAGGCGGTCTTGGTTGGTGCGTGGGTACAGACGCCAGTGTGTTCTGCCCTTGCCCTGAGGTTGCGCTCCTACAACTGTGACAGGTCCTGAAACCTCCTCAGCCGCAAGACAGATCTCTACACATGATAGTGCCTCGGCGTCCGCTCCGATGTATACGTCGGAAACCTGCACAAACAGTGGCTCGACTCTCTCTGGTTGGTTTTGCTGGTGATGGTGGGAGGGGGGCCCCCGCGCCGCCATGTTGGATGCGTTTTTGATCCGGATTTCCGTTTCAAAAAGCTATAGTTCCGGCTTCTCATACGTTTTCCAGGGACTCTGCAACTCACCAGTGTACACTCTCACAATTTTGTTCCTCGTAAGCTTGCAAACAGCTCAGATTTCCACAAACAATATCAGATATCTGGAGCTCGAGCAAAAATCAAAACCTTCTTCCACAGCGCATGCGCACTTCTCTCTTCTCTCATATTAACGTTATTCATAATATTAACGTTAGATGATTTTCACAGTGGAATTATTTCACAGGAAATCTGTTTTTTCCCATTTACTCCATTGTTTTTCTGGGACGAATTTGGAAAGTGACCTTATCATATTTCCACATTGTTTGGCTCAATACTGATCAGGAAAGCACCCAACACAATGCCCCTACATTACGATGCGTCAGTATAGAACAAACTGCAGGAAGTAGAAATTTCAATTTTGCCGCCACAAGTTTGTACCCGTCATCCCTTGCGCCTGAAACAAGCCTCGATTTCGTGGATGCCGGCGTTTCCATGGCCTGATACAAGGTGAAAAGGGAAGGGGGTCGCACATACAGGCTTAACACAAGAGGGCAGCATAGTCTATTGTCATACACCAGTAGCTTGGACTTATTAATTAATTGAAAATATGAAGCAAGTTGATCGTCTGTACCGTTAATAGCTGCAACAGTAGGGATGGGGAAAGTGAGAAGTCGTTCCAGAAACAGAAGCCGTTCAAGGTGAAATTTTTCCAACTCAGAAAGCCTCCCCTCCCTCGCCAGCTGCGTCATCCATCTCAGGTTCAGACCGTTGCTGTAGAACTTCCCCACCCCAGTGGTGACCAGGGCCTTGATGGAAGGGTTACTGGAGGAGAGAAGGTTTTGTTTGTCGATTGAAAGCACATCTGTGTTGGTAGAATCAATAGTTGTACCTTGTTCCAACACAACTTTGCTACATCAGGGCCGATCAACCGTCTATGAACCTTGACGTTGGTAGATTCCGTCTTCTCGCAACTTTTGATTCACTTTTGACGTCATAATGTTTCCGGTTTCCGGAAAGTTTTCCGCCCAGCGAATCAGACATCTGATGAAGGCGAGATCGGCCGAAACGTTCATGGTGAGTGTTTCATTTCTGTTCAAATGTAATCTACGTTTTGTTATTGTTGTTTGCTCAATTATATTTTCGTCTTTAACTTTGTAAAATTTCACTTCATTTCCGCATCAAGTGTGGATTTGTGTCAACAGTTACAGATTTCTACAGCGCTAATAAGCTGTCGGGTCAAATGAGACTTGATCATTAGCAGCAGGTGTTGGATCATGGAAGGTACCGCAGGATTTAGGTCGATCAGTCATCACGACTTAAGACATTTACCATAGCTTTTTGCAAAGATGTAACTTTGATATCACTACTTCTAGTAGTGTATGGTATGGTGTTTTAAACTCCACCACAACACATACGAATGATGGACAGATTGCAACAAAATATCAATAGAAATATCTACGGCCTTTATCTAAATACATAATTTTCAACAGAATCACACCACCAACCTCTCCACCTGATCCAATGCTCGGTTGAAATCGGCGATCAGTTGGCCGTCTACACGGTTTTCTCCATAGTCCATGTACAATATGGCGACTGGCCCTCTGAACTCCAACCTAACCACCCCTTTCATCATGTTAACGCTTTAGTGTTTCATAAATAGCAAGAAACAACTAGTATTAGATTAAGGCGTATGTTCAACTCAAAATACTTCTGCACTAGTGCACTTTGACCTTTGTACATCGACCTTGTTTAACTATTTACAACAGTCAGATCCCATTGCCTCGCCCACTCCGACAAAACGTAGAAACGAAAATGTTAACTTAACATGAAAATGAATATATTGGACAGACATTAAGCCACTCTCTCTTTCCATTTGCTTACTTACTTGTTTTCACATCAGAGGAAGAAAGGTGAAGAAAAGCACATTACTGATATGGAATTGTAAAAGTGATATCATTATTGTGGTCAGCTTATTCAATGTGCTATTTCATATTGCACATCATACTTTCAATATCTTTGTAATTATACATGTATTACAAAATACATACATGTACATGTCAAAATACAGATTTGCTACTCTTTCTATATATATATATATATTCTCCTACTTGCATACTCTTCCCAACTAGTGATGTACTTTGTACAACTTTTGAAATGTCGTATAAATTTCAGGTAAGTAATTTTTCAATAGGACAGGTGAATTTTTCTTGTCCAACCCTGGAAGACTACTGTAACAGTTTCTTCAGAGTGCTTCTCAACTTGAAGTCAGTGGCAGGAAATAGATACTAGTATAAAATTAGCATATAAAGTTTCATTGACACTAGATGCAGGATGCAACCTGCAATTTCTTTGCAGCACAGTGACATAGTGTCTAATCTTACAAATCATCAAAATCATTTGACACAAAAGTGTCCTCAAATCTATAAAACAAAAGGCTTATGTGATCACAGTTTGGGTTTGCCCAGTTTTGTGTATCTGCCAAGATCAGGCATAGCGCCTTCTACATTCAGGACATCTTTGTACACATTTTCCTTCATGGCCTTCAGCGCACCCCGGTCAAATCCCCGGGTCCCCAGACACTGATGGGCAAATCTGCAAGGGAGACATGTATGTTAAACAAGCACTATACAGGAATGTGAACTCAGTCTATACAGCTGGGTAAGAAATGGAGATTACTTCTGGACACTTTGAGTGACATCCATCATTCTTTTTTTCAGCATTATTAGAATGAACTAATAGTAACAGTTGACAGGTAACTGGCAAATTTATGGTTAAAAATGTTACTAACTCATAATCATCGTATGTAGATATCACTGACTTATTATAATATTAATGATGTAAGACCATTCCTATGAAACTGAATTTTAGTATCATTTCAGCCATTAAAAATCAATAAACAATGAATGAACTATTTCTAACTTGAAAGCAATGCTTGACAGCACCACATACTTGATTGCAGAGTCCAGCAGTTCCTCTGGCTCAGCCAGCTGATCAACAAAGCCTGCCTGAAGACTCTCCTCCGGACTGTACCACTTTCCGAACACCATCGAGTCCCGAGCGGCATCACCGTTTACCTTCATCCTGTGTCCAGGAGGAAGTTGTATGCTTCAGTACTCATGATTTGTAGCTGACAGTAGCATGTTCGCTTTCACAAGATGAAAACTACATGTACATGTACATTTACAGGTGTAAGAGGTTTATATGGCCAAATACAATGTCAAAGAGATTACCTGTATCGTGACCATGTGACAAGCCTTCCCTCCCATCTTGACTACTAGTACTACTAGTATTAGATATCCGACTTTTCAAGTGGAGACCAATAAACATACATTTAATAATGTCACATTTCTTGTAGCCTTACTTCACTAGTCACAAAAAGATCTGCTTTTTTTCCTTACATCAATGGTCAAGGAACAGATGCTGGTAGACAATTTCAACCTTACCTGACCAGCTTAATGTTGTGTTCACCTATGGGTAGATTCAGGTGAACCTCAGGCAAGGAAAACCAGCTGCGTTTTGTACGCATCAGCCTGTAGTCATGGTGCAGGGCCCAGAAACCACCTTGTGCCACACAGTGCCCTGGAAACATACCAAAATAAAAGGAAGGATAAAAGTTTCCACTATGATAATACTGTTAGGCATCATTTATGTTAATTGTAACATTAAATGTGAAGTGTGGCTTGCAAATCTCACCTGCAACCTAAAAAAAAATGTTCAGACTGCAAAAAAAGTAATTAAGAAACTTGCAACTGTCCAAGCTAAAACAATGAAGGTTAAGTAAGACCAAGACAGATAATGCAAATGAATCCTAATTTGCATAATAAAGGAGAAAATACTATAACTGCATCATCTGCATGGTAGAAAATGATGAGAATTTCATTCTTGCAGCATTTGGAAGATATGTAAATGTTGACACTATTAGACTAGAATTATGCAAATGATGGCCTCATTTATATATGTATGAGGAAGATATTATTTAAAATAACTTGTGTTGTTTGGATAAAAAAGACGATCAATTAATATGATTATGTTGTTTATGAGTTTGGAAGGCAAAATAAAACCAACAACATACCATTGATTGCAGCAATGGTAGGAACTGGGAATGTGATCATCCTTTTATTCAACACATGAATCTCCTGGAAGAATTTCATCAACTGGGGCATTTGTTTGTTCATTGCGACCTGTCCCATCCAGTTCACGTCTAAGCCATTACTGAAGAACTTCCCGACACCAGTGGTGATGAGGGCCTGAACATCTGGATTACTGCAGAAGAAAAGAACAATTCTTGTTCGATAGCCTTTTCTAGGCCGTGGGGGCAGTGGTTGTTATCTGCATTGTCACGGTATGGTATTGGGAGGCTGACCCAGACCATTTCCTTCCATAGCCTTTTTTCTATTACCTCCCAACCAAACTCATTTGGACACCTGTGTGGAGTGAAGAAAGTCATGTTATTATAAAGTGCATTTCCCAAGGGCACACCATCATTAGCATGACAGGGTTCGAGCCCAGGACCTCTGGATTCTGGGCCAAACACCCTGCAGTTATACTCCACTTGATCCCACTAGAACATGTCACTGTATTTAGTTGAGATAAAGATGTTAACATTGACACAATATATGTCTAATAAAAACTGCTGTTGTTTGTAAAGAATATGATAACGTTAACTACATACTAACCTTTCCACTTCATCCAATGCTTTGTTGAACTTGTTTATGAAGTCCAGATTGAAGCGGTTTTCTCCACAGTCAGTGGTTATCACGGCCACCTTCCCACGCACCTCCACGTTAAACTTACCACTGGCCATTTTGTCTGGAACTGAATTATACTGCAGGACTTTTCTTTCTGCAAATAAAGGGTGGGAGCTTTACAAGTGCTATCAGTAAGTCTCCTCCTTGGTCTCCTGAACAATTTTGATAAAGACGTGACAAAAAACAACAGCTATAAAATAGAAACTGAGAAAGATATTCATAACATAAATGGACAAAATGTGAGAGAGAATTTGGGAGCAACAGTTAGTGCCCTCCCGGTCATTGACCTCCGGATCATTGTCAGTCCCTTACAAACATGCTAGCAGTCGCACCATGATAAAATCGTCTTATCTTTAATAGTACATTGAAGAACTGCTGCTCACTTTTCAACACTTAAATACATAAAATGATCTATTAAATAAAGTTCATATTATTCTGAAGAAATCTTGGATGCTGTAGCCTCACGAAGCTTTCGACGAAATCGTCTTCCAGGAGGGACGTAAAACGGGGGTGCCGTGCTGGAGTAGTAGGCACCTCGACCGCGTTAATCAGCCTCATTAACAGGCATATAAACAACAACAACAACATTACTCAATACATTAGCTGGCAAAATACACCAGATATTATTACTATTTTATCAAAACCTTCAGTTAAAGCAGGTAGGTTTAAATGACATTTAAATGTCTTTCTCTTTGGTCAAACTTAACAAGTGTCACTCACCCCCTTCTGCGTCACTTGCACCCTCTCCCTCTGCCAACACGCCGAGTTTGTTCTAGCTATTCTACCGGCAGAAGGTCGAGTATACTTTTGTACGCTCTACCAACAGGCAACACGATTCAACTGGTAAAGGACTTTGTGCCCGACCTGGGACACCTTTCTTCGGTGCGCCCAAAGTTGACGAGCTCAAGTTGACGAGTGAGTGAGGAATCTACCACTTATTTACGGGTGGGATGATATGAGCCAAACATGTGAGGAAGCAAAAATAACCGATTGTTACAAGTCAACAGTAAGTAATTATAAATTATGAATACTAATATTAAAATACCATCAAACATATTCTCTCATTTTCAATGAGCAAGTAAGCAAAGCAAGCAATTGATCTAAAAACATTACTGTTCTTCCCCGTATTTTAATGGAATAGCCTAGACGTATCCCACTATTCTTTGCTCCGAGTGTTTTTTGCCGCGTGCTGCAAAGATTTTCAAGGATTTGCCAAAGTCGGCATGCCTTTTTGAGGATCATCTACGGGCTTGTTTTCCCCAAGGATAGAACCAGTGTCGCCTATACAGCACACAGAAGAAAGATGACCAGGGCTAAGGTAGAAAAATGTTTATTTTTAGCTCCATTTCTTGTGGAAATCTAGCTGGGTGGGGAGGGGGGCATAACCTGACGCGTCAGAATTTGATGTGAAAACATTAGGTGGAGCGGCTGGGAGGAATGATTTGGCTTCACATATCAAAGCTGGTCTGAAAATTTAACAAGTTAAGCATGATGGCAAATACAGTGTTTCAAAACCACAACACTTTTATACAAAGAAGATTTTTGGCCATGATTTGCTGTCCTTCATAAGTCTACCAAATGATGTGATATGCTTGCTGCGTTTCTGCAGGGTGGTCGGCGAGGAAGGGGTCGGGGAAGAGGTGCCGGCAGAGGCAGGACTAGAGCAGCAGCTGCAGAAGAAACTGAAGACACTCCTTTGGCAAGTATAGCCAGTGTGGAATCTGCATTAGAGTGTCTTGTTCTGTATTAGTATGTGTATATTTGTACATTTTCTAGGAGAGACTCAGAAGGCAAGCGCAGTAGTACAAGACATGATGGTTTTCACTGAGGGATTTTCACATGACCTGTTAACTGATTATGTCAGTGACAGTTGCTGCATGAAGCACATGACCATGATTTATCCAGATATAACTCAAGTGGTGCAGAGTAGGGGTGGGTACCGGTATGGGACATGAACCGTACCTGTACCTGAATTTCCTGTACCAGTACCAGGGCTCGTGACTGCGACTAGATTTGGTCGCAATGCGACCGTAATTTTAATAATGCGCCTATTCTTTAAATGCTGGTCGCACGGCGCGCCAACAAAAAAAATGAGCAACGCCCTTATTTTCCCCCGAAAACTTCGCTCAAAGTTCAAAATTCGCCGATTTCGGCCTTCACCGAGCCGCCATTTTGGTTCTAATTCAAATCTCGCGCAAGTCTCGCAGTAACTCACATCTCGCGAATCGCGAGAGTCGCACCCCATTGGCCATTTCGGCGTGACGTAGCTCGCCCGGCCGCCATTATTGGTGGAATATCTGATATCCCCGCTGTGATCGCGGGAAAAATCACGCAGGAACGCTTCAAAAGCGTGTAACTTTGACGAAAACTCATCGAATGCCTAAAGTCCTTGGTGATAAGTACATGTATAGAATTCTTTTGGAGGTTTTTTCTGCTTGTTTGTCGGTGGAATGCGGGAAAAACAACAGCTAATGCGACGATGACAAACTGGGGAGGGGGGCTGTGTCGGCACTGAAGTCGTAGAAAATGTTGAACGGAGGTCGCGATTTTTTCACGGTTCCTTCAGATATTACTTTTGTTGCAGTCTTTATTTTCAAAAGACCGATAAATAGATGTTGTTTGTTGGGAAAAGTTCGATTGATTTGCCCTTCGAACACATCTTTTCTGCTACATTTTTTCAACTGAAAATATGAATTGTTTGTACACAGATTTTTCTATAAAAGTTAACACTGATGTTACAGGCTACCAGTAAACCTCTAATTTTCCAGTGCATCTATTTTCAGCTATGTTCTTAACAGAGTAGAAGAGATACAAAAGAAATACAAGATGTACCTGACAGTCCTGGCTACACTTTCTCCTCTGTTGGTTTGCAGATTTTCTTGCAGACTTCTTTAGTTTGTTGTTGTTGTATATGTAACAGTCAAGTTTCACCTTTAGCAGTAAGGTTAATTTACTCTTCCTGATTGTGTGTATTAACTTATGAAACATTATAAAAATCATATATTGTAAGGAATCAGTGTTGTATTACTTGAAAGTGATCTCATGTATTCTCTTGTTTCTTGTTTGGTTACTGGGTAACTATATATAATATATAACACCCCTAATTAATTCTTTAAGCCATACCCACCTCTAGTCAAAAACATTGATTACCGGTATTGGAGTAATATTTTGTATGGCTTGAGACGTTTGCTTGTGCTCCCAACCTTTCATAGTGGTGCTCCTAACTTTTTGCTGGCGCTCCTAAGTTTTAGGAGTTAGGAGCGCCATGCTCCTAGGTCAAAAAGTTAGTCTGGAGCCCTGCAGTACCCACCTCTAGTGCAGCGTATGAAGGGTACTTGTGAGCTATAGCATCGGTATCAATCTTTTACCTTTGTGACTGTTGAGATCAAGTGCTAATAATGGTTAAAAATGGATACAGCTTGATTTGCATATGTTACATAATCTCTTGCTGCTTGGGCTTGTTGTGCTTGATTTAGTCAGACTACAGCTTGCTAAAGTGTGCTTCCTCTTACAGGAGAAGTCACCTGACACAGACTTGCAGTCTACCGACACAGACAAACCTGTGAATGAGTCAACAGAAGAGGAGAAGCAACATGAGTCTGATGCTCCCAGCCAATCAGAAGACATTCCGACAGAATCAGCAGCGCAGCCAGGGACTTCAGAGACTGAAGAAGAGGCTTCTCCCTTACCAACAGGAAAGAGAAATCAAGGACAGCCTCGGATATCTGAGAGTGAGACAACTGATGACTCAGAAGGCTCAACAAGGAGGGGGAGAAGGAGCCTTAGAGGTAGGGTGTCACAGAAGGTAGATGTTGAGGAACCAGAGTCATCTGCACCAGTGCAGGAAGATACCATCAGTCCCACCAGGAGGGGTAGGAGAGGAAAGGCTGTCAATCCACCTGAAGAAAAAGTACAGGAACAGCCCAATATAGAGGAAACAGAACCATTGGAAGTGGAAGATGACAGCAAAAGGGAGGTGGAAGAGATAACAAGTCAAGATGTGCCCGAAGAAAACACACCTAAAACAGAAGAAGAACAGTCCCTGTCCCAGAATCAGGGTGAAAGTGTACATGTCATTGAGGATGCGGAAGCAGTGGCTACTCAACAGGAACCGTCAAGTAGTGAAGATAAGGAAGAACAACCAACTGAGATAGAAGAACCTGAGATGTCTGAAGATTCAGGGGCTCCGACAAGGAGAGGAAGGAGGAGTCAGAGGGGAAAGGTGTCCGAAGATGCAGGAACGTCTTCTCAAGATCAGGAAGAAACCATTAGTCCCACAAGGAGAGGGAGGAGAGGCACGGCTGAGCCTGAAGAAAAACTAGAGGAACAGTCCAACATAGAGGAGCCCAAACCACCTGAAGTAACAATAATGGAACATAGTGATGGCAAGGAAGAGGATGATGCTCATACAGATTTGTCAAAAGCCATTGTGGAAAATAATGAGGCCCAGCTGTCTGAAAATGTGGATGCAGCAAATGCACAAGAGCCAGGTACAGATACAAAGCTGAGAGCCTCAGATGCTGGTCTAAAGGAAGAACCAATCACATCAGAGAAATCCAAACCTGAATCAGAGCCTGAGTCATCCAAGGAAACAGAAGGAAAAGAAGAGCCCATGGAAGTGGAATGCTCAGAGCAAACGGCAGAGGAAAAAGAGATTCCTCTTCACCCAGACAAAGAAGCAGAAACCCTTCGACTACAAGAAACTGTAGCAGCAAAATCATCTGCACAACCTGACATATCAGAGGCCAAAGAGGAAAAGGGACCCATTGGGGATCAAAGAGAAGAACCCATGGAGTCTGAAAGCTCCACAGCTGAATCATCTGTGCCTGAGACAACTGAGAACACAGAGATCTCCCCAAGAAAAGGAAGACGAAGCCAGGCTGGGCGAGGACGGGGGCGGGGCAGAGGAGGGCGTGGTAGAGGGCGAGGCAGAGGCAGAACCAGCCTCCCACCTGAGACTGATACACAGGTAAGGTGGAAGGTGACATTTGACTGTCAAATCAGTGTGATCCAATACAATGTTATTTTTTAGATTTGGAGATAAGTCAAGTGTTCATACTTTCTTTTACTTCCTTTCAGGATACTAAGCAAACAGGTGATAAAGATGACGGTGAGAATACTTCAGTCTTGGAAGCTGCCATTGCAACATTTATCGAACAGTCAAGTGATGATGGGGAGGAAAAAATGGAAGAAGCAGCTAAAGTGGCCCCTCCTGTTGTAGCATCCAAAGAGGATCAAGAAGAGCAAAGAAGTAAGGAAGATGAGAAGTCTGAAGATGAAGAAGTCAAACGTGCTGGAAGTGGACCAGAGGAAACTGTGACAGCAGCTCCCCCTACCAGGCGCAGAGGGAGAAGCGCTGGAATTAAAGATGACAAAGATGAGACAAAACCAGAATCCTCAGAAGTCAAAACTGCAGATCTTAAAGAATCTGGGCCCAGTCAGCATACCTCAGAGCCTCCCAAGACAATAGTAAGGAAGGAAAGGGAAACTTCTGAAGACAGTGACATGCCTGAGTCTAAGAGAAGAAAGCTGGAACCAGCAGCAAGTGCTGTGACTGTCAAGGAAGAGCCAATGGAGACTGACTTGCCAACAAAAGCACAAGAGGATGCAAAGGAAGAGCCTCAGCAGTCTAATGTACCTGTAGATGACACTAAGATCAAGCTCCATCTGAAAACCAATGTGGAAAAAGTGGTAAAAGAAGAAGATAAGGCCGGGCCAGGAAACGTAAAAGCAGAAGAATCTGTGGAAGAACAGGCATCTCCTAATGCTCTACTTGAAGGGTTAGAGGAGCTTGATCAGTCTCTTGACACCGGAGAGTCTGCCACAATGGACAAGAAGGCAGCGTCTCCGGAGGCAGAATTATGGGAGCAAGTGGATGGAGAGAAACCCGTAAAGACAGCAGAGGAAAAGCAAGAGGTGAAAACTGATGTTTCCAAGCAAGAGAAGAAAGCTGACACAAGTGAGCAAGAGCAGAAGACCGACACCTCTGAGCAACAAAAGAAAATTGACATCTCTGAGCAAGAGAAGAAAACCAACATGTCTCCTCAGGAGGGAACAGACAGAGATACTCAAGAGCAAACAGCCAACACATCCAACAAAAAGAAGAGAAAGAAAAAAGAGCCCAAACCCGACCCAATGGAAGAGGATGCATGGGTGGCTACAAGGCAGCACGAACGTGCAACCAAAACTGCCTCTGCTGAGGCCCAAACCGCTTCTACTAGTGCTGAAGTAAAGGCAAAGCCTGCCCAGGGTGAACCAACTGACAGACTGAAACAGACGGTTCAATGGAAGCCTGATGAGTGGATGTGGTGTGAAGTTTGCCAGATAAAAGCCAGGGCATGGCTGGCCAAGACTCACTGCAACACTATCAAACACATTGAGCTCTCCATATTTGGAAGTAAGTGTTAGATAAGAATTAGGTTTACATTTCCATTATCCTTGCTGCTCGTTTCACACTTGATTTTATTTTGGGCCTTAGAATCTAGATGTTTGCTTAATTAAGTACTTGTACTGAAGAACTGAAGATTTGTTTTACAAAAAGGCCACATTTCTTCACATGCTACAGTAAACTCTGTTCTGTATCTGTACAGCATTAATTGTGAATTGTCAGCTGTGCAACATCACAGTGCGGCGATCCAATGCAGCAGAGCATTTCCAAGGCAGTAAACATTCCGACAACGCTGGCGAGAAGGGCGTTTCATGGCTCCCACTTTTCTGTGAGCCCTGTGGAGCCTTACATTTAAGGTAAAAAAAAGGATACTTGTTCCAAATAAAGGGTAATGTTTAACTTTTTAAACAAATGAACAGTGGTAAGATAATGGTAATTTCATTGTTTTTGGTGTGAGTTTTTTTTGCCTTGGTATCTGTCCATTTCAATGGTGTAGAGTGGCAGAATTGTGAGGCATGATACTAGCAGGATGGGGAGGATGGCTTTTCAAAGTTAGTCCCCAGGCTGGTAGGAAGTGATGCTAGTCATGTTAACTGGAGAGAGACAGAAAGTGTTGAAACTTTAAATGGAATTTATTCAACACCTTATTTCTGGAACTAATGAACGATAGTCAAACAAGAAAAACACAAGTTATTTCCCTTAGGTGTCAGATGTTCAAACTCTTGTTTCTGATGGATTCCTGACACTACAACCCTGAATTATTTTTCTCACCACATTCCAGTGAGAAAGAGCAGGAAGATCACAAGACTGCAGCAAATCATGTGAGACTACTGCAGAGGTTGAGTGTAGCCAACCAGCAAACAGAAGGTACAATGAAGTTGTGAAATGTATTTATAATATAAACCTTTATTTTTATGTCAAGGGGAAAGTGTAAAAGCTTCTATGTTGTCATTTCTTTCTAATGGCCAACTTATCAATCACATGCTCTCTCAAAAGTATACCGACTGAGAAGAGCATTGACAAATAGTGAGTTATGCAAATGAAGACCTAATTAATGAGAAAACAGTAACAGAAACTCCATAGGTAGTAAATGTCAGGGATTTCATAGTATCATACTTCCAGTGTTAGGAGTAAAGTTGATGTCAACATCATAAGACATAAAGTACCGTCCATAAAGGCCACATTTATATGATGCTGAAATGCTACAGTCAGATTCTTTGCTTAAAAAAGTCTTTCATAATCATATGATTATTTTAAACAACTTATGTCTAATCGGGTAAAGGAGATCATTATTGGGATGATTTATGCACATGGGAACCTTATTTTGCATAATCAATCAGAAGCATTTGTAAAATATCACTTGCACTCTGGTTTTGTATGATTTGTTTATGACATTCCTTCAAACGTGACTGTTTATCATCCCACCAGGCCTGCTGTGCTGTAGCCTGTGTGAGAAGGGAGACATCAGCTCCCTGGAAGACCTGAGGGCTCACTACCAGAGTGGTGTGCACCTGGTCAAACTCAAGAGGAGTGTCATGGGGGATCTGGGTAAGTTGGAAACTGCCATGATCAGGTCTTACTCTTAGTGTTCACAGTCACATACAGCCAAGTTCTTCTACCATTCTTAGTCTCAGTGCAAGAAACAAGGATGTTACTTAGAATTATGTTGAAGGTTCCAAAATATAGCAGTAATATTGACTGATGGATTGGTAAAGGTGGTAAGGTGCTCTTCTGGTTAGGGGTGTTTATGAGAATCTGAAGGTGCTGGGTTGGCATCCCTAGCAGGCCCCAGTGTTGTGTCATCAGAAAAGCCCTTGGGAAAGGCAATTTTAAAACTCTTATATGTATTTCCTCACTAGGCTCAGGTGAAAATAAGTACCTAGTTCTCAGATTTGACATCATACCTAGAAGCAGTTTCCTGGTTATGCGGAACAAACAATACGCTGTGGTTCTATTAGTTTTGATAATCATACTTGAGGTTTTCTATAACACAGCTGCAGAAGCCAGTGTGGTGGATGGTGTACAGTTGTCCTGGCAATGGGAGGCAGACAAGGACAAATGGTACAGTTTCACCAAGGAGGAAAATGTCATCATCAATGCAGCCGTTAAGGTATGTGTGGCCTCACTAGCTTCCGCCCTGGAATGGCCAGTGATTTTAATTTGTACCTGTTGGTACTATGAGCTTTAAAGTATACTGCCTTGGCAGGGCTTGAAAGACCAGGTGCGTGTGCACTTTTTTGCACGCAAAATTGGAGATATGGACCCAATTTTTGACTGAGTGTACCTACCTATTTTTGTAGTTAAGGCCATACCAATTTAATTTGTTGGTTCTCGGAATCGCCGCTTCTATTTTTCCCAATTTCAAAAAAAAAAAAAAAAAAATCCATGAGGTTATTTGCATGTTCATGAGAACTCATTTGCATGTTCGTGAGAGTTACATGGTACCTACAAGTTGCTGGACAAACTTCGGCTCAGTTAAACAAAACTTCTGAAACAAGTACTGGACATGCAAAAACAACTATCACCTGCTTAAGTTTTCCTTCGTGTTGTAAATCATCGAAAACCACCAATAGATCGTGAAATTTGTGCTGAAAAATGACGATTCGGCAAACCAAAATGGCCGCCATGTAGCCAGTCACAAGTATGTAAATGAGATGCAATTTCATGCAAATGAGCACGCCTCTATCGTTTTTTGCTTAAACTGCAGCTTTCACAAAGAGAATAATGAATCAGATGTTTCAGGCACTCTTTTATTTTTTGGGTGAAATGAAGTCATTTTCTTGCTGTTGTTGCTAACATACATTAGACATTATACTATGCTGAAAAAGTTTTTCAACCTTTTTAAAAGTTTTTTAATGTTGTTAATGATTTACTATGATGATTTATTACAACTGTTAAGCTTTATTACTGTGTGTACTTCTGTAATACTGCACATTATTTTGCATTTGTATTGTTGAAATTAAATATAAAATGTATGCTTACATGCAAATTTTTCATGTAATTGTAACTGGATAAGTATTCTGCCACACATATACCATGGTTTCAGGTCTGGAATTACCAACCTGAAACTCTGGACCTGAATCCAGACTTGTTGCAGTTTTTTTTTTTTTTTTTTTTTTTTCGCCCTGTCGCTCCAACTTTTTTCTGAAAAAATCCGAGAACCAACAAATTAAATTGGTATGGCCTAACGTCCAAAAAGCTCCTATTACAGAGCACATATTGGAGAAAAACAGACTTAGTGATGTTTCTATGTTCAGTGAATAGGGATTGTTCTTTATGACTTAACCTTTAACAAGGTATGTGTGCATATTGTCCATACAGAAAGAGAAGGATGTTGTATACCTGACATCTAAGTCAAGTGGAGACCTTTGTTTTTGTCTGGACCTGACTAACATGATGGTCATCGATCTTGGTAGCAAATCCAAGTCATTCGTACGGCTACGCTGTGCTACCAAAAGCGACCTGAACAACAAAGGTGAGATTTATGTATCTGTCTTGTAGCAGGTAAGTGATACAAAATGAATAGCATTTCAAGAAAACATATGCATAAATCAACCATATTTCCCAGTCTTGCTGACTTTAAAGGTGTTGGCTATCAAGCTTCTAGTGCCCGACCAGTGGAAGGGCCACTACAAGTGTGATTTAGGCTTCATACTCGTAATCTGCAGCGGCTAGGGAGACTGCTGTATGTCTCTCTTCTGCTTGATTTATACACGTGTATATGTGAAAAGTGAAAAAAGAAGGGTCACTTTGTTGAATAAAAGAAAGGAGTTTGTACTCAAACCTGTGCAAGAAATTGCATTAGTAATTAGATTGCATTTGAAACAGAGTACATGTATTTCTGAGATTCTTTAATGTTTTGATGTTCCTTCAGTTAAAGTTTGTATATGAAAAATGGTAAGTCTTCAGGTGCAGTAGTGAAGAAAGGCTAAAGGTAAGAACTGAGGATCCCTGTATGTTTGCGGGAAAATGCCATGTTACAGTATGTATATACAATTGCTCATGAAAGTACTGTGCAATTTAATACCATCACAGTGAATAAGTCCTCGTAGTCTTACTATCAACAAGGAATGCAAAGATATTTTGTTCCTTTATTCTACTCCTGCTTATAGTCACTGTTGCTTGAGCTACTGGTTTTGTCATATAAAGTTTGATAATGGGCAGATTGAACAAAGTCCAGAAGAAGAGCTTTACTAGACATGTAGAGCATATGTAAAAAATTCCATTGAGTGGCTGGGTTAGTGGGTACGAATTCCACAGGTCACACAAAGTTTCCTTTTTTTGCCAACGTATCTAAACGTTGTTGGTGTAAGAATGCACCTGGCTTCGGTTGAAGAGAAAAAGGGTAGTGGAAGGAGAGGGATGAGCTCTGCCTTCTAATACTGTGCCGTAAACACAGTTTTATGAATGTACTGACCTGATGGTCTCAAAAAGGCTATGGGACTACTTTTACCTTTTTTTTACTAGATATGATTTCTTCTTCCAGACTACACCTGGCAGTGGCAGCAAGGATTTGGAGACGTCTTTACCTGCTGGATGCCGTACATGGCCCTCCACACCATTTTGTTGGAGAAGGCCTCGCGAAATCACGAGCCAACTGTACAAATCACGACCGGCTCTCACTCGTACGACTTAGACATGTCCAGCTTGGAGCATAAGGGCAGTAAAGGAACCAAGAAGGTGCAGCGTGTCCGTGCAAGTGAGTTGTTTTTTCTGCTGTGCAGATTGTTCAAGCTGATGCTGTCTTTGTTCTTCTACTTTTCAGTGGACATTGTCCTTTTTGGCAATCGGATCAACACCATACAACAGGAGAGAGCATTTCGTACCATGGCATGAGACCTGCTATTTGTTCATTTTTACCAAATGGTCATCCTCAGTACAAAGGGGATTTTTCTATGAACGGGTTGCAGGATCGTAACTTTGTCTTCAGGAGTCTGTTATTTTCTTCAAAATGGAGAGCTACACAATTTTGAGGCTACATCGTCAAGCTCACTTTATCTGTCTTTGACATTTTTCTTTAATTGGAGAAAACTCCATCTAAATACTTTTTTCCTCGAAAAACATCAAAACCATACAACCACATTACATAATTCTCAGTAGAAATTGTTATGGAATAAAAGATGTTAAACTTCCATGATTATTTTCAGTCTTCCAGCTGTCTAAAAAAAGTTGCTACCTTCAAACTATAGCAGACACGATAAGGAATGTTCAATGCTTAACTTGTATCAAATCTGTTTATCTTTTACAGAAACACAGATGAAGAGAGTTTTAACACATTTTGTATGAGAATTAAAGCGTATGATCACTGTGTAGACTGATTTTGTTATAAAAATTCTTATTTTGTTATCATGTACATGTAATTATAAAAACTCTTATTTTGTCATCATGTAATTCTATTGTAATTAAAATGGCTTATATGAAAAGATGATACAATGCAGTACAGAGAATGGTCGTTACTAAATAAGGAGGATCAAGGAAAAGTATTTCCCAACAGATGTAACCTCCTTCTACCGACTAACCAACAAAAGACATAATACAAAGTACACGGTTATGTTGTGGTTGACAGCACAACAGTCTACAAGAAACAAGCACTGCATCCCAATGTCCCTAACATTTTCGGGGTTTTGTGTTTTTGTTTCAGAGACAGAAGGAGAGAATTCACTGCTTACCCACTTCGGGCCACCTCCTGAGAAGCAAGAAGAAAAGAGTAAACAGCAGGTCTCTGCTGGTGGCCGTTCTGCCAGTACAGTTACTGCAAGTGGGGGGGCTGCTAGAAAAGTTGGGCGGGTAGACAAAGATCAAGGTCGAGCAAAGAGAGAGGCTATTTCATTTAAAGTAAAGAGTCAGTCTGAGGGAAAACCTACTCTGCTAACAAGAAAGAAAAGTAGAAGCAGAAGTAGGAGTAAAGATAGAGACAGAAGTGGGCACAGACGGCGCAGCAGAAGCCGAAGCCCAAGAAGGCGTAGAGATCGGGGCAGGAGTGCTAGCAGAAGCAAAAGTAGAGGTAGAAGCAGAAGTAGAAGTAGAAGCCGCGATGGCAGGCGGCGGCGGCAACGCAGCAGGCGTAGTTATAGCAACAGCAGCAGCGACAGCAGTAGTGACAGTCAACGTAGGCGAAGTCGTTCAAGGAGCAGACGATATAATAGAAGCCCTGCCAGATCGTCCAATCATCAAATGTTGATGCAAAGAGCATATCAGGACACGATGATGAATGCTCGTTACTTGGCACAAGAGAAGCAGAGGCTGCAGCAAGAAAAGATCATCCTAGAGCAGCAACGGAAACTTGAAGAGGAGCGCCTGAAGCGTGAATGGGCTGCCCTCCAGGACTCAAAACAACGACAGCAGGCTGGAATATCGTATCCAGCTGCTTCCAGTAACAAATACTACTCTATGATTTCTGCAGCGAGCACTGTTGCTAGTCAGCGCCACACTACCGCAGTGCCCGCGCTGCCTGGTAGCACTGGCTTTCCTCCGCCAGGAGCCGTGGGTTTTCCTCCGCCAGGAGCCGTGGGTTTTCCTCCGCCAGGAGCCGCGGGTTTTCCTCCGCCAGGAGCCGCGGGCTTTCCTCAGCCAGTCAGAGCCGCAGTCCCCAATACTGCTCAGGGTCAGTACCCCTGGTCCACTAACAAGCCTACTGCTCCGACTGCCCAGGGTCAGTACCCCTGGTCAACTGACAAGCCTAGTGCTCAAACTCCCCAGGGGCAGTACCCATGGTCCACTAGCAAGCCTAGTACTCAGACTGCCCAAGGCCAATACCCCTGGTCAACTAACAAGCCTAGTGTTCAGACTGCCCAAGCCCAGTACCCCTGGTCCACTAACAAACCTAGCACAGACACAGGAAGGGCTGCTAGTTACACCCAGCACCCATGGTCTACTGGCAACTCTAGTTCAAGCACAAAAAGTACCAGTAGTCATTCTCAGTACCCATGGTCTACAAGTACAAGCCAAGCTAGCTCTAACACATCACAAACACCTTATGCTACCCACCCATGGTCTACTGCTGCCTCTGATAAGCCCTCTAGCCAGCACCCATGGTCTAAACCTGATAGTTCCCAGAGCAAGTGGGATAAGCCCCCAGATGGTTGGTCACACCAGGCAGCAGCTAGTGGTAGACCTCCGCTTTTACCCACACCAGAAGCCCCCACACCACTGTTACCCACACCAGAACCCCCCACACCAGAACCCCCCAAGCCTGTGGTCCAACGTGCGGCTGGACTAAAATCAGATATACTCCTGATGCAAGCTGTGCAGGAAACAGTGCAGCAAACTGTACAAGTACCAAAAAAGCCCAAACCCACCACAATGACTACATGGGACCTTATCTCTAAGTATCTACAAGAGCAGATGGGTATTGACATTGTTACTCGAGAGGCAGTGGAACAGATTTTGAAGCAGCCTGCACTGGTTGAACGAATCCAAAAGTACTACAGAGAGCATGGTTTAGAAATGAGTGAAACCCAAGATACGTCAACCCAGCAAGCTTCAACGATACAACCAGCTTCCATGTTGGAAACCCAGCAGGCTGGGGTGGTACAACAAGCGCAATCTGCTGGCTTGCAGCAGGCTGCTGGGTTGGCCGGTAGTCAGCAACCCCAGGTTGAACAGGCAAAAGTACAGCTGCTAGCGCAGCTGATAAACATGGGGGTTGTCCAGCCCACAGACCTAGCTGCAAGCCAGCCAGAGTTGGCAGCTGCGAGTATAGTACAGGCCGCAATGGCAGCCACAGAGGCATCAAGTAGTGCGTCTGCTGAAGCTTCTCAACAGAGTGTAGGACAATGGTCACAAAGTACATCTCAGACACAGGCCATATCTCAGACACAGGCCATGTCTCAGACACAGGTCAGGGAACCAACAGAGGCCTCAAGTCAGTTCAGGGCTGAATGGGGTAGATCGGGCGAAGACAGAGGTAGGAGTGTCCCAGAACAGTCTGATAGGCTAGGGAGAAGGTTGCCAGAGGATACTCTTGATGTCCGGGGTTACGATGTCCGTAGTCGTGGGTTACAGGGAGAACCCCCTCGAAGCCATGGTGCTGGGTCGTTGGGTGATGTCCCTGGTAGTAGAGGTCAGACTGAACTTCTACGGGATCCTCCCAGACGAGCACCCCCTGAAGCATTGAGGGATACCCTTCCCAGGGATCCTTACAGGCGGGCAGAGGAGTACCCTGATAGAAGGGATCGTGGGGAGAGAGGAGAGTGGGATAGGTATGATAGAGAGAGATTGGCATACGAGAGGGACCGAAGGGAATGGGAACTCTACGAGTATGAACGTAGTCGTAGGCGAGAGTTGGATGAATTGGATCGGAGAAGAGGGCCAGACCCTAGGGAGTTTGATGAGAGGTACAGGGGCCGGGAACCGCTGCACCCTGGTAGAGAGGAAAGGGAGCGAGAGCTAGAGGAATGGGCTAGAAGAAGACGTCAGTTTGATCCTGAGGGTTCTGGTGACCCTGGAAGGGGGTACACAGATAGGGGTCCATCTTATAGTGATCCTAGACCCTCTCCTTACAATAGGCCAGGGCACCACCCCCAACAGGTTAGTGAGGAGCTTTATGACCCTGAGGCAGTCACTAGCGATGGTGAGGAAGATGTTTATGATGCAGAAGAAGAGTCTTCTGTAGACTTTGCCAAGTCCCTCCTCTCTAAAGTTAATGTGCCGCCGATGGCGCCAGAGTTAGTCGAGGACGCACTGCGCTCTCCTGAGGTGCTTGATCAACTCAAGCAATTTCGACTGAAGAATGCTCCGGCTCCTGTAGTCGCTAGCTACCTGCAGGTGGTGCTCACGCAGGCTGCTGCCTCCCCGAGCATGCAGCAGCAGCGAGTGCGCTATAGAGGCAAGCGCGGCGGGAGGCTATCCAAACTGCGCAACTTCAAGAAAATGATTGACAAGCTAACGAGTGAATTGGAACAAGTACAACAAATGAAGCAGGGTCTGGGAGACAGGTGTCCCCAAGAGCTGCACGATGTCATTGCCAATAAGTCAATGGTTTTAAATGATTTCAAACGGAAAGCTCTGGAATTAGAGGAAATATGCAAGGCACAGGGCAAAATGGTGTGAACCATTAGCACAGACATTGCTGTTGGGCACTTCACTTGCAGCATGATCCACACATTTTGTATGTTTCTTTTTTCCTGGATCATTGCAGAAATGGGATTTAAAGATGTTATGCACAAATTTGTTTTCCTGACTTGTTTTCTATTGAGAAGTGTGTACTTCAACTTAGTATTGTAAAAAAAAAAAGAACAGAATCTTCTTTTCCTCCTTCAGTGCGGTAAGAACAGGACTAAGTATTTTTGACGGAAAATTTCTTCTTTAAAACTAACCGAGTACTTTAGTAAATGCTCATTGCTGACATGTCTTTGAAACTTTGATGTATCCTTTTGGATAAACATACAATGTATGCAGACTCATGTATGTGTCTGTTTTTCATGCTGTAAGGACATTATGTCATATGTCCTCTTGAATGAAGCACCCCATGTGAGTTTATTTGGGGTTCAAGCCTCTCCTTTAGGTGTCTCCTGATGGTATTCTTGAGGACGTCATTCCTAGAAACCTCAGATGGCACCAGAGCAATGTACATGTAACGTGGCAGTACCAAGTGTTGTTCCCATGCACATTTTATAGAACATTATATGTTCACTTTGTGTTTTCTATCAGTTGTTCATGTTCCCCAGTTTTGTTTTTAAAAAAAAAAAAGAACAGTTTTTGCTGAGTAGTGCATCTGCTGAGTATATTGTACAATAGTAAGAACTCACATCACAAAATCCTTAAATACAGCCAGCTGGTCATTTCTGTCATACCACAATCTTAATCTTCTGCAGCCCCTTGAACAATTCGAATACATTTTTGTATTCAAATATGAAAACAGGAGTTTATAAAAAGGTCCTACAACTTCTTGCTCATAACAATTCACATGAATGTTGGAACTCAGATTATCTTTTTGAATGTGTGTACACTTGAATGTGTGTGGCAGACCATGTGACAAATGTCCTTAACATGCTAAAGGTTAACCGTTAAGCTTGGTTGGAGTTTATTGGGTTAAAACTTGATGTGTTAAAGTAGAGTACTGAACAAGTGCTGTAACAATCTAACGTTAGTTTTTCACATTACTGCTTTCTTTAGAGTGCTTGTAAGGCACAATTAACCAAGTTGTTTATACTTTTCTTCCGCATTAAAGACTTCAACATGTCCTTTGAATCCTTTTGTATTCTTGTGTATAAGTGAACTTTTATAGAGTTTACATAAGGCTGTTGATACCTTGAGGAGAGGGGATGAGCAAGACCCAGTGAGTTTGAATATTTTTGAAAATAAAATTCAGGCTACTCTTCCACATTAAAGTACAAGTCCCTACATCAAAGAATACTCATTTCTGAGATACTTGAACTTGAGTGCAATGCCTTTTGTCACAGCTTCATATGACAAATGGTATTTCATTGGTATTGTGGTCTTACATCTCACCCTTATCCCTATTATGAGTAATAATACGAAATAGCATGCCTTGAATCCTGAAAATTAGACTTTTTATTTGCTGGTAAACAAAGTACATCCAAGAAAATATTCCCTTCCTGTTCCTAATGTTCAGATACCCCACAATCAGGAGGAAAGCTTGAGTTTTGGGCTTGTTTCTCTGGACAAAGATAGAAAATGTCAACTCTACTTCTGCATATCAACTGTTTGATATAAGTCTAAGATCTAATTTAATAAAATTTAACCACTTGATGGTTTGTAATGTTCACTTGGAGTCTACAAAGATTCAAGAGTTGACCAAGGAACTGGATTTGTTATCTGTCAGCAGTCTTTCAACAGTGACTGGAACATATATTGAATTGATGCACTCATTTGGAGAACATTTTGTTTTATGCAAGTCTAAACAAATCCTCTTTAGTGCAGTCTACATGTCAGATTGAGTGAGTGAGCCAAGTTCTGGGCATTACATACCTGATTGATTTGTGACTGATCATTTATAGGGTATCAAAGTTATAGATTAATGCGTTTCACAGTTCTTCCCCTTGTGATGACTGGATTGGGCTGAGTAAACTGACGAACGTTTAGTGTCCTGCCAATCTTACTAGTACAAAGAACACAAAAACCATGATCCGTGGGAATGGCATTTATTGGTAAAAAAACACTAAGTCACAACAATACACTGATTAGTCAATAGTCAACTCCTGTACTGTCAAGTCAGCTCTATGTATTGGCAGTCTGTATACATATTCAACTCTCTAGAGTAGCAATGTTCTTGCCCTCACAATTGAAAGAAATATAAGTCTGAACAAAAAGCTCCCCTGAAGATTCTAAACCATTGTCTTTAGTCCGTAGTTGTACCACCTAACAAAAAGTATGCCTTACTATCAGTGTAATACAAAGAACCAATGACAACCATCATAAACTAAACCATGTTGATGGGCATGTCAGAGTGATAACATGTACAACTTTCAGAGGTGTATGTTCAATTATCATTATGGGCATGATCACAATCGTCATACATCGCAAACTGAGGGCTTTCTTGAGATGGACGTGCATATGTTGTACAAAATGCAACGTCCTGTTACAACAAAATCCTGTTACCAACAAGGCTGTCTTAAATCCTTGGCGGTTCTGTCACAGCCTGCTTGAAAATTCTTTGAGATGAAAGTCGTACAACGAATGCTGCAAGACTTACCAAGTGTTCCCTTACATGCCCCAGCCTCCCCCCTGTCCCATCATGTTGCCGGACCCCATGCCCTGCTGACTGCCCATGTTCCCCATGCCCATGTTGCCCATGCCCCCACCCATGCCTCCGCCCATCCCTCCCATGCCACCTCCCATGCCCTGCTGGTTGTAGTTGCCGCCCATGTTGCCACCGGTACCGGATCCATAGAAGCCGCCTCCCATGTTACCTGGAGAGAAGGCAAATGTGTGAGGAGTACAGTTAATGTTAATGTCAGCTCAGTTGATGCAAAGCTGCTTTGCCTTTCATTAGGCTACACTGACATGACTATGTGGATGACATGATCTGCATGAGTATCAATTTTCATGTTTCTGAAAAAAAAGTCTGCGACTCCACTACAATTTGTACACGGGAAGCAAAATGAGGAAATACATGCAAACCAAATAAATATCAGAAAACAGACACTTAAAAGCTAAGACTTTCAAACACGATGTGAAAGAACAAAATTACAAGCATTTGGTATAGGTTCTGTTTTGGGGTTTTTAGGGTGTCATCCATATTATCATATCAGTACAGCTGCACCTTAGCATGAATTGTGCCCATCAACATTGACTTATGCTTTAAGTCTTTACTTGCAGAAAGGCAGTTTATTTAGAATTATCACAAGTAACCAGATCACAAAAGGCAAACGCTGAAGCTGGGTTCATCTAATTCGCGGTAAATGTACAGCATTATTCAATACCAAATACATCAACAGCCTATGGAAACTGTAAACTGGACACCACAACAAAGTGAGTTGTAAACATCCTGCTTATTTGTCTTTGAAGAATACGTGAAAACCCCCAAAAGTAGCATTACATTAGCTTGCTAGCTGACTACATCCTTACCTGAAAATGGGAGAGCACATGGAACTGTAGAACCCATTATAAAACCACATGACAGTCATGAACATGATACAAGGCAGACATTTTGGCCATGTCACCATACCGTGCCAGCAGAATCACTTTCAAGTAACGCCAATTGGGAATGCAAATCAACCTACACAACATCTAATTCAAAATGGGAACAAGAAACTTGGGTGACAGGCTGAAGAATGGGTGTACCTTGTCCTGTTACTGCCTGGGCCATGGTCATGTCCTGAGCACCATAGGCCCCAAAGCTGCCATTGGCATTGGTTCCTTGGGTGAAGTTCTTAGAGGCATCTTCAAGAAGGCCAAACAAAAACATGGTGGTTATTTCTTGGCGCTAAAAATGTGGAAGTCCGGTCACAAGAAAGGTGGAACGCTTTCTAACATCAATTAATTCAGAGGGAGGGAATGATCAGCCTTGCACAGGTCAGTAATAATGCTCTGTCCTTTATAGTTGCTCTGAATTTTTTCGGGCATTATTCGGACAATTGTTACTGAACAACCGAAGTAAGGTGATCAAACAAAACAGGTACTCATTGGCTTAATCTCTTGTTTAAGCTACACAACAGTCTTACATTTTGAGATAGCATCTTACCATCCAGGGCGACAACATGTTCAATAGACCGATCCTGACCTTCCATCAAATTAGCATTTTAAACAATGATAGCATGGCATTTAGCAGTTTGACGAACAACTTAGGATGGGTTTGGTCCATTGGGTGCATACTAACACAATGCAAGGCTTATCGTGTACATGTATCATGTTGAAGAGAATCGGTCATTTCATAACTATTCTGGAGTTTTGTTTGGCCTTTTTAGGACATCTTGCCACATGTCATCTGAACCGGTCCTCAATCCAAGAAGATGCCTTGATAAACATTTCTCCGAGAAGATGCCCTAAGAGTAAGAAACATTCCTTCAAGATGCCTTACCTGTCATGCGATGGTGGACTTCCATTTAAAGGACCAACATAGCATATACTACATTTTACTATCACTACCTGTTCTTTTTTTTACACTATATAACTTAGTACCGCAATAAATGTAGTTTTTTGTGACCAACAAAAAGGACCTACCTTGGTTCATACCCTGTGACATGTTGCCCTGTCCACCAAACCCTCCGAAGCCCCCCATGCCCCCCTGATTGTAGCCAGCTCCACCCCCTACAAGGGAACACACAACAACATACAGACATCAGCAACAAAGTAACTTAATTTCTGAATACAATAACCAGTAGTGAGATAAGTGACTCAATGTACTAATTAATTCTCAGGAGACATCAATTTTCAGGAGACAATACTGTATACAATTTACTGATTGCTTACACCTACATACAACTGGAGTTGAAACTTTCACCAGTTTTCACTTCATACTCATCATAACAGACATAGAAGACGGTTACAAGACAGGTACCAGACACAAGGCCACACAAACAGCTCATTCTATGGATGACAGTTTGGTCAGTAGGTTTTGTTCTCTATCTTGTTCTGTTCCACAATTCCAAACACTGTAAAACATGTTAACACCTCTACATACAAACCATATGTACATGACTCATAATGGGGTTCCCATAGATGACACATTCAAAACATAAACAAACATAAAATAAAATTCCCCATCAAATCATTGACCCATGTGTATTTTTTAACACTGTCATGTCAGAATTCGAATGAAGAGGATGTCATCCATAAAACAATGTTTCTGTGGCCCAACTACACTCCACACTCCAACTACTGCTGCCCTGGGCTGTTAGACTTGTAAAGGTTACCCAGAAAGGTTAGTGTGAGTCAGGACAGTGAAAAATTTGGAATCAACGAGAGCCCACCATATCCACCACTATTGCCTTGGCCGAAACCTCCTGTAGATCCTGGAAGAGAAGACAACATTTTCCAGTCTTAAGTTTAATCTATGACGCATCATTTTGTCCATTCAATGATTGTATAACAACCCAGAATAAAGATGACACTAAGAGCTTTGCACACAACAGCTGATCATACTAGAGTACAGGGGAACGCTTTAAATGGCTATGCTGTTAACTACCTATCTAACATGTGTACACTGCAAAATCCCTACCCAAATTTCTTTCCAAATTGTCCTTTGAATCTATGTTTTTATCTAGACTTCATGTTCATACAGTACAAATAGAAGGTGTGTTGTCTCACCATCTCCACTGTGCCCCCCCATGCCTCCACCCATGTTGCTGCGACCACCTCCGAAGTTACCACCTCCCATTCCGCCACTGCCGCCTCCGCCGCCGCCTCCACCACCAGAAGAAGCCTCGGAGTCCAGGAACAGTTCGATGTACCGGTGTTCTGGGAAGGAAAATAAACCATTTTACTTTCAACATGACAACAACAGCTCACCTATAACTGGTAGTTTGGGGAACCCAGTGGCTAGTGACCCTGCTACTAGAGTAAGAGGTTGGGAGTTGGGATCCTAGCTATTGCTGTTCACCTGACATGCTGGAAAGGGTTGCAGTCCTTAGGTCAGGGCGTTTAGCCATGTTCTGCTGTTTGCTTTGTTGAAAAGAGCTAGGGGAATTACCCTGTACAATGAACTTATAAATGTCGTCAGACAGACAAGTGGAAGATAAGCTCTTCAGTGACTGAGCTTAACTGGTTTGACTTTCAATTTTAGAAATAAACAGTCCAAAAGGTTAATCATTTGCAACTAGGGGGTGGACCAAACATCTATATGGCAGTGTGAGTTTTGAACTGCCACTATGATTATCACAAGACAAACATTTCCACTTACGCATGTTGGCCTTATCCTTAGCCATGGCAGCTACAGCATCATCATGAGAGGCAAACTCCACATCTGCCTCGCCTGTCGCTCGCTTGTCTGGGCCATAGTGGATCTGGACCTTCATGGGGACCAGTGGCTGGAAGAACTGAGGGGGAGAAAGAAGGAAAGACCATTCTATCAATGCATCCTTCTGGAGGAAGAAGAAACAGCGAGCTACGAGCCTTACTCTTTA